>NC_064848.1:61875989-61888489 GCF_024139225.1 Suncus etruscus
TTTTTTTTTTTTTTTTTGTGGTTTTTGGGTCACACCACCGGCAGTGCTCAGGGGTTTTTTCCTGGCTCCTTGCTCAGAAAATGCTCCTGGCAGGCACGGAGGACCATATGGGACGCGGGGGGGTTCGAACCGATGACCTTCTGCATGAAAGGTAAACGCCTTACCTCCATGCTATCTCTCCGGCCCCGGAAGATTGGATTTTGTCTTAGAAGAATGCTGTTTTTTTACTGCCACCAGTAGAGTAAAACTTGTGGATATTGTGCCTTTCTGATTTAATCCCAAGGTGGGTTATGTAGGGTGTGTGTGAACTAAGATTTTTAACTTCTGGTTCAGTTCAAAACTTCATCTCTGGGCCGGGGGCGGGTGGCGCTAAAGGTAAGGTGCCTGCCTTGCCTGCGCTAACCTTGGACGGACCGCGGTTCGATCCCCCGGTGTCCCATATGGTCCCCCAAGCCAGGAGCAACTTCTGAGCACATAGCCAGGAGTAACCCCTGAGCGTTACTGGGTGTGGCCCAAAAACCAAAAAAAAAAAAAAAAAAAAAAAAAAAAAAAAAAAAAAACTTCATCTCTGGGCTTTCCTTTTTTTTTTTTTTTTTTTTCTATTTCTTTGGTTTTTTTTTTTTTTTGGAGGGGGGGGGGCTACACCTGACCACGCTCAGGGGTTATTCCTGATTCTGTGCTCAGAAGTCTCTCCAGGTAGGCTCAGGATCGACTGCATGCAAGGCAAATGCCCTACCGCTGTGCTATCTCTCTGGCTCCAATCTCTGGGCTTTCTAAAGTCTGTTTCCACCTTGTTTGGTTCTAGCCTTCAGAATTTGGCAACAGTCAAATATTTTTTCAGGAGAATCTCATCTTTGATCCTAATCATAGTCATCTCCGCTTGTCCTATACCCCTTCCCTGTGATTAATTCTGGGAAGATGTTGGCTAGGGGCAATTCTGAGGGATGATGGTTTGACAAATGGTGTGCTCCCACACATGTGCTTCCCATCATAGTGCTTCCCTCACATTGACAACTCCAAAAGATGCGTCCACTGTTTCTTTCCTTGTCAGCAGTTACATCTGCATATCCTCTGGACTTTACAGTTGGCACATCAATGCATCTCCTTTCTAATTCCCACAGCTCCTTCCCTGCTGCTCCCCAAGACTCACAGACTCTGCCTCCTGTGGCCTCTACCTGGAACAAGCTCAAGTAGTGACCCTGAGTTGTTGGCCACTGAGGCTCTACAGACTCACCTGGGATGAACTGAAGGGGCTGAAGTGAGAATTAAAATTCATCAGCAAGTGAAAGCAGGCCATCAAATAGATTTGGGGGGTAACTAATTTTTTTTACATATTAAAAAGTAAGTGAAAGTAGTCGCTAAGGAAAAAAGCTCCAAAACCCGTTTGACGCTCAGGGGTTACTCCTGGCTATGCGCTCAGAAATTGCTCCTGGCTTGGGGGGGGACCATATGGACGCAGGGGGATCGAACCGTGGTCCATCCCTACGGCTAGCGCTTGCAAGGCGGACCACCTACCTCTAGCGCCACCTTCCCCAGCCCCAATTAACTTCTTAATTTCAATATGTGTACTGTGCGTAACAGGATTACAGAGTGTTAATGGTTTATGCTTTTGGTGTACAAAGCTACAGCACCTTCTCCACCACCAAAGTACCAGAGATTTTCTATCACCGTGCCTATGTCTGTCTTTTCTCTTTCTTTTCTTTACTTTCTCTTTCTTTCTTTCTTTCTTTCTTTCTTTCTTTCTTTCTTTCTTTCTTTCTTTTTCTTTCTTTCTTTCTTTCTTTCTTTTCTTTCTTTCTTTCTTTCTTTCTTTCTTCTTTCTTTCTTTCTTTCTTTCTTTTCTTCTTTCTTTCTTTCTTTCTTTTCTTTCTTTCTTTCTTTCTTTCTTTCTTTCTTTCTTTCTTTCTCTCTCTTTCTTTTTCTTTCTTTCTTTCTTTTCTTTCTTTCTTTCTTTCTTTCTTTCTTTCTTTCTTTCTTTCTTTCTTTCTTTCTTTCTTTCTTTCTCTTTTTCTTTTCTTTCTCTTTCTTTTCTTTCTTTCTTTCTTTCTTTCTTCTTTCTTTCTTTCTTTCTTTCTTTCTTTCTTTCTTTCTTTCTATCTTTCTTTCTTCTTTCCTTCTTTCTTTCTTTCTTTCTTTCTTTCTTTCTTTCTTTCTTTCTTTCTTTCTTTCTTTCTTTCTTTCTTTCTTTCTTTCTTTCTTTCTTTCTCTCTCTCTCTCTTTCTTTCTTTCTTTCTTTCTTTTCTTTCTTTCCCTCCCTCCCTCCGTCCCTCCCTCCTTCCTTCCTTCCTTCCTTCCTTCCTTCCTTCCTTCCTTCCTTCCTTCCTTCCTTCCTTCCTTCCTTCCTTCCTTCCTTTTCTTTCTTTGCCATTCGTAGTGGCACTCAGGGATTACTCCTGGCTCTGCGCTCAGAAATAGCTCCTGCCAGGCTTGTGGGACCATATGGGATGCCAGGGATTGAACACAGGTCTGTCTCGGGTCAACAGCGTATAAGGCAAATGTCCTATCACTGTGCTATCACTCTGGCCACTACTTCTGGATCTACGCTTGGGAATCCCTTCTGGTAGTGCTTGGGGGACCAATGAGTATTGAACCAATGGAGACTCTGCTGGGCCCCTTAAGCTCGGCAGACATTTTGGGGCTTCCCCCGGCTTGCTTCAACCTGGGAACTTTGATCTTCTCTGGCATTCATCCCCTGACGGCTTGCCTCGGCTGAGGTGAGTGTTTCCGGGCTGGAGTTGCTGTTAAAGCTGACTCTGCTGGCCCCCTTAAGCCCACCTATAAGGGGTCGAGGCAGAGGAGCGCGTGGCTGCGCACTCCACCTAGCCAATGAATACCACCACAACACGTAGAAAAACCCACAGCATAAGCGTGACAATGGGGAAACTACCCAGACCAACTTCAGCCATAGAGAATGAAGATGGAAACTCTGATGACCCAACAATGGCCAACCACTAACCAGTCTTTCAGAAATGAAGTTTAGAGAAGAAATATGGAGGATGCTCAAAGAACTCAAAGAAAGTATAGATCAGAACACTAATAAAAATCAAGAGAATATGAAGATAGAAATCAGAAAACTCCAAACTGAAATATCAGGTCAAATAACAGGTCTGAAAAACTAAGTAAACAAATTGAAGAACATAATAGATGAGCTTTCCAACAGATTAAAAGCAGCTGATAGAATTAGTGCGCTGGAAGATGAGATGCATAACAACTTTACACAGCAGAAGAGATTGGAAAAAAGCCTTAAATCAAATGATCAAACAATGGGAAAATTACTCAAAAAATATGAGCAGATGAAAATAGAAGTCTATGATAAGCTCAACAGAAACAACTGTAGAATCATTGGAGTCCAAGAGACCCAAGAAGAAAATCTCCAGGAAGAATCAATAGTCAAGAACATCATCACAGAGAAACTACCAGAGCTAAAGAAAACATGTGACCAAATCCTGCATGCCCAAAGAGTACCAGCTAAAAAAGACCCCAGGAGAAACACCCCAAGACACATCCTAGTTACAATGATGAATCCCACAGATAGAGATAGAATACTGCAAGCAGCAAGATTGAAAAGGGAAATTGGGCCCAGAGAGATAGCACAGCGGTGTTTGCCTTGCAAGCAGCCGATCCAGGACCAAAGGTGGTTGGTTTGAATCCCGGTGTCCCATATGGTCCCCCAGGCCTGCCAGGAGCTATTTCTGAGCAGACAGCCAGGAGTAACCCCTGAGCACCGCCGGGTGTGACCCAAAAACCAAAAACCAAAAAAAAAAAAAAAAAAAAAAAAAAAAAGGGAAATTACATTCCAGGGAGCATCCTTGAAATTTACAACAGACCTGTCACCAGAAACACTCAAGGCCTTGGTGGGATATAGTGACAAAACTCAATGAAATAAATGCTTCGCCAAGAATACTGCACACAGGGGCTGGAGAGATAGCATGGAGGTAAGACGTTTGCCTTTCATGCAGGAGGTCATCGGTTCAAATCCCAGCATCCCATATGGTCCCCCGTGCCTGCCAGGAGCAATTTCTGAGCCTGGAGCCAGGAATAACCCCTGAGCACTGCCGGGTGTGACCCAAAAACCACAAAAAAAAAAAAAAAAAAAAAAAAAAGAATACTGCACACAGCAAAACTCACTTTCAGGTTTGAAGGAAGCATATATGGCTTCACAGATAAATAACAGCTCAAAAACTTTACAGACTCAAAGCCAGCCTTAAAAGAAAAACTGGAAGATCTATTCTTCTTTTTTTTTTGGTTTTTGGGTCACACCCGGCAGTGCTCAGGGGTTATTCCTGGCTCCAGGCTCAGAAATTGCTCCTGGCAGGCACGGGGGACCATATGGGACACCGGGAATCGAACCGATGACCTCCTGCATGAAAGGCAAATGCCTTACCTCCATGCTATCTCTCCAGCCCCGGAAGATCTATTCTAAAGACAAGACAGAACAAAAAACACACCAAACTTCTACACAAAGATGGCAATAAATCCCATGACAATTATTTCTCTCAATGTCAATGGACTAAATGCACCCATTAAGAGGCACAGAGTGGCGAAATGGATCAAAAAACTGAAGCCAACCTTCTGCTGCCTACAAGAAACACACCTGAATAGTCAGAATAAACATAGACTCAAAATCAAAGGCTGGAGGAAAATCATTCAAGCAAACAACACCCTTAAAAAAGCGGGGGTGGTCATACTAATATCAGATGACACAAACTTTATACTCAGAAAAGTTGTAAGGAACAAAGATGGATATTATGTAATAATCAAGGGATATGTACAGCAGGAAGAAGTCACTCTCCTAAACATATACGCACCCAATGAGGGACCAACAAAGTATTTAATACAATTGTTGACAAATCTAAAAAAGGATATCAATAATAACACAATAATTGTGGGAGACCTCAACACAGGCTTGTCAACACTTGATAGGTCAACCAAATGGAAACCCAACAAAAAATACTAGACCTGAAAAGAGAAATGGAAGAAAGAGGCCTAGTAGATATATATAGGACACTCCATCCTCAGAAACCTGGATACACATTCTTTTCCAACGTACATGGGTCATTCTCCAGGATAGACCACATGCTGGCACATAATATCAATAAGATAGAAATTTTGCAGGCTACCTTTGCTGACCACAAGGCTCTGAAGTTAGATGTGAACTACAAAGGGACACAGAAGAAAAAAATTTAACACCTGGAAATTAAACAGTCTACTACTGAACAAACAGTTGGTCCGAGATGAAATCAAAGAAGAAATAAAAAATTTCCTGGAAACAAATGTCTATGAAAACACAAACTATCAGAACCTATGGGATACAGCAAAAGTGGTACTGAGAGGAAAATTTATAGCTTTGCAAGCACACATCAGGAAGGAAGAAAGAGCATACATGAATAGCTTAATGACACAGCTATAGAATTAGAAAATGATCAACAAAAGAAACTAAAAATAGGGACACAGAAGGAAATAACAAAGCTGAGAGCAGAAATCAATGAAATGGAAACCCAAAAAACAATCCAAAAGATCAACGAAAACAGAAGTTGGTTCTTTGAAAAAATAAACAAGATTGATAGACCATTGGCAAAACTCACAAAGCAAAAGAGAGAAACTTGATAACGCGTATTAAAAATGAAAAGGGGGAGATCACTACAGATACTGCAGAGATTCAAAGGGTATTCAGAGAATACTTTGAGAAACTCTACGCCACTAAATATGAGAACCTGGACGAAATGGATAAATTTTTGAACTCATATAACCTTCCATGGTTGAATAAAGAAGATGTAGCATATCTAAACACCCCCATCACTATTGAGGAAATTAAAACCGTAATAAAAAATTTGCCCCAAAACAAAAGCCCAGGCCCTGATGGATTCACGAATGAATTCTTTCAAATCTTTCAAGAGGAACTACTACCAATCCTGGCCAGGCTCTTTTATGAAATCGAAAAAACAGGAACACTTCCAAATAGCTTTTATGAAGCCAACATCACCTTAATACCAAAACCAGATAGAGATGCTGCCAAAAAAGAAAATTACAGACCAATATCCCTGATGAACACAGGTGCAAAGGTCCTCAACAAGATCCTGGCAAACAGGATCTAGTGCCTCATCAAGAAGATCATTCACTTTGATCAAGTAGGTTTCATCCCAGGAATGCAAGGCTGGTTTAACATCTGTAAATCTATCAACATAATACACAACATAAAGAACAAGAAAAATAAAAATCACATGGTCATATCAATAGACACAGAAAAAGCATTTGATAAGGTTCAACATCCATTCTTGATGAAAACTCTCAGCAAGGTAGTTAAAGCCATCTACCACAAGCCAGTGGCAAATATTATCCTCAATGGAGAGAAACTAAAAGCCTTCCCTCTAAATTCTGGTACAAGACAAGGCTGTCCTCTCTCACCACTCCTATTCAACATAGTAATGGAAGTACTTGCTATAACGATTAGACAAGAAAAAGATATCAAGGGAATCCAGATAGAAAAGGAAGAAGTCGGGCCCGGAGAGATAGCACAGCGGCGTTTGCCTTGCAAGCAGCCGATCCAGGACCAAAAGGTGGTTGGTTCGAATCCCGGTGTCCCATATGGTCCCCCGTGCCTGCCAGGAGCTATTTCTGAGCAGACAGCCAGGAGTAACCCCTGAGCACTGCCGGGTGTGGCCCAAAAACCAAAAAAAAAAAAAAAAAAGAAAAGGAAGAAGTCAAGCTCTCACTGTTTGCAGATGACATGATACTCTACTTAGAAAACCCTAAAGACTCTACCAAAAAGCTTCTAGAAATAATAGATTTATATAGCAAAGTGTCAGGCTACAAAATTAACACACAAAAATCAATGGCCTTTTTACTCACCAATAATGATAGGGAAGAAATGGACATTAAGAGAACAATCCCATTCACATTAGTTCCACACAAACTCAAATATCTTGGAGTCAACCTGACTAAAGATGTGAAGGATCTATACAAAGAAAATTATAAAACACTGTTCCAAGAAATAAGAGAGGACACGTGGAAATGGAAACACATACCCTGCTCATGGATTGGCAGGATCAACAACATTAAAATGGCGATACTTCCAAAAGCATTGTATAGATTTAACGCGATTCCTCTAAAGATACCCATGATATTCTTCAAAGAAGTGGATCAAACATTTCTGAAATTCATTTGGAACAATAAACAACCTCGAATAGCTAAAGCACTCCTTGGGAAAAGGAATATGGGAGGCATTACTTTCCCCAATTTTTTTTTTTATTTTTTTATTTTTTTTGGTTTTTGGGCCACACCTGGTAATGCTCAGGGGTTACTCCTGGCTATGTGCTCAGAAGTTGCTCCTGGCTTGGGGGACCATATGGGACACCGGGGGATCGAACCGCGGTCCATCCAAGGCTAGCGCAGGCAAGGCAGGCACCTTACCTTTAGCGCCACCACCCGGCCCCTGACTTTCCCCAATTTTAAGCTGTATTACAAAGCAATAGTTATAAAAACATCATGGTATTGGAATAAAGACAGACCGTCAGATCAGTGGAATAGGCTTGAGTACTCAGAGAAGGTTCCTCAGACATATAACCACCTAGTTTTTTTATAAAGGAGCAAGAAATCCTAAATGGAGCAAGGAAAGCCTATTCAACAAGTGGTGTTGGCACAACTGGTTAGCCACTTGCAAAAAAGCGAACTCAGACCCTCAGCTAACACCATGTACAAAGGTAAAATCCAAATGGATTAAAGACCTTGATATCAGATCTGAAACTATAAGATATATAGAACAACATGTAGGTGAAACACTCTAGGACATTGAGACTAAAGGCATCTTTAAGGAGAAGACAGCACTCTCCAAACAAGTGGAAGCAGAGATAAACAGATGGGACTATATTAAGCTTCTGCATCTCAAAGGAGATAGTGCCCAGAATACAAAGGCCACCCACTGAGTGGGAGAAATTATTCACCCAATACTCATCAGATAAAGGACTAATATCCAAAATTTACAAGGTACTGACAGAACTATACAAGAAAAAAACTAACCCCATCAAAAATGGGGAGAAGAAATGAACAGACACTTTGAAAAAGAAGAAAGGCAAATGGCCAAAAGGCACATGAAAAGATGCTCAACATCACTGATCGTCAGGGAGATGCAAATCAAAACACCACTGAGATTGGCACACACCACAAAAACGGAAAACAAGCAGTGCTGGCGGGGATGTGGAGAGAAAGGAACTCTTTTTCACTGCTGGTGGGAATGCCGTCTAGTACAACCTTTATGGAAAGCGATATGGAGATTCCTTCACAAACTGGAAATTGAGCTTCCATACGATCAAGCTATACCACTCCTAGGAATATACTCGAGGAACAAAAAAAAATACAATACAAAAATCCCTTCCTTACACTTATATTCATTGCAGCGCTATTTACAATAGCCAGGCTCTGGAAACAACCAAGATGCCCTTCAACAGATGAGTGGCTAAAGAAACTGTGATACATATACACAATGGAATACTATGTAGCCATCAGGAGAGATGAAGTCATGAAATTTTCCTATACATGGATGTACATGGAATCTATTATGCTGAGTGAAGTAAGTCAGAGGGAGAGAGAAAGACGTAAAATGGTTTTACTCATCTATGGGTTTTAAGAAAAATGAAAGACATTTTTAACAGTATCTCAGAGACAAGAGAGATGAGGGCTGGTAGGTGCAGCTCATGACATGAAGCTCATCACATAGAGTGATGAGTGCAGTTGGAGAGATGACTATACTGAAAACTATCATAACAATGTGAATGAATGAGGGAAGTAGAAAGCCTGTCTCAAGTACAGGTGTGGGGGGGGTGGGGAGGAGGGAGATCTGGGAAATTGGTGGTGGGAATGTTGCACTGGTGAAGGGGGGTGTTCTTTACATGACTGTAATCATACAACTATAATCATATTTGTAATCACGGTATTTAAATAAAGATAATTATTTAAAAAAAGAGTATTGAACCAATGGGATGCTGGAGTTAAACCCAGCATCAAAGATTGAGGTTTGAACTCAGGTCAGCTACAAACAAAGAAAGGGCCCTACATGCTGTACTATCTTTTCAGTCCTTCTCTAACCTATTTTGCGTAACACAATTCCCTCTAGTTCCATCTAGGTTATTTTGATAGGGGGGTACCTGGCGGCACCCAGGGGTTACTCCTCGCTCTGAGCCCTGAAATTGCTCCTGGCAGACTCAAGGGACCATATCGGATGCCAGGGATCAAACCTGGACCTATCCTGGGTGGTCATGTGCAGGGCAAACCCCCTACTGCTGTGTTATTGGTCCAACCTCCATCTAGGTTTTAGTGAAAGGCAAGGTTCCCTTTTTCCTCATAGCTGATTAGTCTCTTCACTTCTTCAATCAATTCTGTCTTTTCACTCCTTTGTATAAAACTACTTGACTCATGCTAAATGCAGTGAACTTTAAATTTAGCAATTTTGGAATTAGGGTCTCTTAGGATGCAGGTACGACATCTATTGGTGGTCAGGGGCTACTCCCTGCTCCATGTTTAGAGGTTACTCCTGGTGGTGTTCAGAGCATCACTCAGTGGCAGGGATGGAACCTGGGTCCTCTGCAAGAAAAACTTGTGCTGGAGCCCTCAGAAGGTCTTTGGTTTTGGAGGCAACACTTCATTTTTGTTGAGTGTAAAATAAAAATTTATGAGTTGTGAGATCCCCCTACATGCTGTGTTTCTAAGCTGTTAGGTGGATGGGTCTGAAGAAGCAGGGTAATGTTGAGTAAGACTGAAAGGTAAAAGAAATAAAATAATTTTTCTCTGCAGCTTCCAGAGGACTCACCCTTGACCAAAAGATGTTTTAACTGTTGAGCTTCACGAGGACCCTACCCCTTCCTAAATCCCAAGAACTTGCCCTTCACATTTTAACTGTTGTAAACCTTATGACTTGTGGTTATCTAAAACTTGCAAAAATGTAACTGAGCAAATGTCAAGTGTCATGTACTCCCTGAAATGGACCATCCTACTATAAGCTATCTAAAGGCTTGTTAAATCTGGTTCGAGGCTCTCATCCTCACTGTATAATAAAACCTCTTGCTTTTGCATGGTCTCTGCCTCTTGGAGTCATTAGAGGAGTGCGAGTGGAATTCCTGACCTTATCAAGTCAAAAGAAAAAGAAAAAAAAGTCCAAAAAGAAAGAGAGCCATGGAGCCAGTCTGTGCCTGGTGGTATCTCTGAGTATCAAGCCAAAACCGACTTTTCTTTATTATACTAATACCCATCTAATACTCATACACTGGGAGGGGGAAGGTCCAGAGTGAGACAAAACTACCTATCCAGTGGGCTTTTACATATCAAAGGAAGATGTTTAAGAAGGGAGGAAGTTGGGGGAACACCTTTGTCTTGGTCTAATAGCTGGGTATCATCCTACAGTTGAGCTGCCAAAAACCCAGTTGGCTTCAGCCAGGAAATATTTTAGAGTTAGACTCCCTTTGAAGTATTTCAACCAGAGGTGAATCTTTCAGAGAATGAAGTGTAAAGGTGAAGATAGAGCTGAGAAGTCTTTCTAAGGAATCTTAAGATTTGTCACCACAGGCATCTGCACTCATTCCAGGCAAGAGTCAGAAGAGGGTGCCAGGAGCCTAGATGATTTAGAAAGTGGAACTTTGTAGCAACTGTTTCAGGGCTGCAGAAGCCACAGGGGGGCACACAGCTTTGGCTGGAGATGCCAAAGGTGAGGGAGAAGGGGAAGAAATAATCTGGCTCTCACTTCCTTCCAGTCTTTCGCCAAGACCTCTCAGCTGAACTCAGCAGGAAGCAACTGTGGCAGGAGCCAGGAATCTGTATGCCAGCATCAGCCTTGTTGGACAGGAGGGTCAGAGAGGCAGGGTGTGGGTCTAATAATAGGCCAAGGACTGACCCAGGAGGGCCAGTGGAGTGGGAAAGAACACATCTTACCACTTCACACAACCATTCTGGCACTGACTTTTTGGGGGGTGGGGGTGGCCACACCCTGTGGTGTTCAGGGCCTACTCCTTCCTGGCTCTGCTGCACTCAGGAATTACTACTAGTGGTGTGTGTGGGCCATATGGAATGCCCAGAATTGAACCCCAGTTGGCCTTGTGCAAGGCAAGTACATTATCTGTTATACCATGGCTCCAGTACCTGTTAAACTGATTTCATCTCTTTCTAGGAAATATACTACTTTGGAGGACCCTCAGCAGTATGGGGAGAGGGGGCTGAGGCTACTCCTGGCAGTCTCAGTCAACCAGTTGTGACAATTCATTGCCCAGACCTCATGATGTAGAACTGCCGGGGTCATTGGTGCTGAGGCTGCAAGGGCTACACCTGGTGATGCTGTGGGTAGAGGGTCCTGAGGTATGGGGAGTAAACTGGGGTCCTTGTGCATAAGATATGCACCAAATATTTTGAGTTATTTCCCCTACTTCTCCACACAATTTTTTTGGTGGGGAGGACATTGAGTTATACCTGGTTGTGCATGGAAGCTGGTCCTGGCTCTGCGCTCTGAGGTCACTCCCAGCAGTGCTCAGGGGACCATGAGGTGCCAGAGATGAAGTCCAGGTCTTCCTCATGCAAAGCATGCACTTATTCCTTTGAGCTAACTCTCTAGTGCTGCCTCTGGTTTATTTTTGATGTATCTTAAATCAGGTTAAATTGTATAAGTGCTTTATATATAAATATTTTATTTATTATATATTAAAATATTTTGTTTTATAATAGTTTTATACTTTTATTTTATATAAATATATTATTTGTGTGCTTATTTTATATATTAATTATAATATATAATATAGTTATTTTATTTATTTTAAATCTGGTTGTTATATGACTTGCTCATATATACATAATTCTGTGATTATTAAATAGATATATAATTAGAAAAATATAACTTGATAATATGTTTGCATATTATATACCCTATATGTTATTTATTTATATGTGACACACAGGGCTCACTCCTGGCTCTGCACTCAGGACTCACTTTTTTGTTGTTGGGAACTGACTTGTTTGAGGACATTTTGCTGTTCTCTCTGCCATAGCCCAGCTTTTCACCTAAAAGCAATATGCAGTCTTGCTGTAAATTTTTGAGCTAAGAGAAAAGAATGTGCAGCTGCAGGACATAATTAAGCTCTATGCCCGGAGGAGAGTAAAAACTGCCTGGTACAGTTATCAGAAACTAGGCCCCATTCCTTAAGACCACATTCCGGAGTAATTTAGGCTGTTATCAATAAGTATATGCTATATTGTCTGTTCAAGATCACTTAGGCAAGCACATATTGCACCATTTCCTGATAGTCAAGCAATTAGGAATGCAGCTAGAAGGACACTAGAAGTTTCCATTGAAACAGCACGTTCAGCATAGCTTGAAGGTCATCCAGCCCCTAGCCCACTGCCCACTTCCTTATGAGCCTTCGCGCCAAAAGTATGATTGACAGCACCTTTGTACTGCCCCCTTCTCCTTCACTATAAAAGAAGGAGTTGTATTTCAATAAACGCCTTTGAACAGTGAAATATTGTCT
>NC_064848.1:62645989-62738489 GCF_024139225.1 Suncus etruscus
ATTTCAGGAAAGATTGCAATTTAGAATGGTATGGGTTGATCAAGGCATGCATAAAATACATTAGGAGGGTCTAGGATGTAGCTCAATGGTAGACCACTTACCTTGCATGTTTGAATCCCTGAGTTTGGTCCTTAGCTCTGACAAAAATAAATAAAAAGAAAGTAACTTGTGAGTATAGAGATGGGTTATAAAAAAACATAAATTGGTGAAATCCAAACAGTGTTCCTTTTATTTATTTATTTTTTGGTTTTTGGGCCACACCTTTCTTTCTTCAAACAACTTTTCTTTCTTCACACCTTTCTTTCTTTCAAACGACTCTCAGGGGTTACTCCTGGCTATGCTCTCAGAAATCGCCCCTGGCTTGGGGGGACCATATGGGACGCTGGGGGATCGAACCGCTGTCTGTCCTATGCTAGGCAGACACCTTACCTCTAGTGCCACCTCCCCGGCCCCAGTGTTCCCTTTTCTCCAACTATTCCATCCCCACTGAACATTACTCTCCAACCTCCACAACATTCATAGAAAGAAATGGGCATTTCAGGAGCTAAAGTAAAATTGGGGTATACCTGGAAGTTCTCAGAGGCTATTTTGGCTCTGTGCTTACATTGGTGGTGCTCTGGGGACCATATATGGTGTTAGGAATTGAATTGGGTTGGTGGGAAGCCAGGCAAGCACCTTATCCCTTGTACTATCTCTCTGACCCCTGAAATAAAATTTTTGTTTGTTTGTTTGTTTTGGGGCCACACCTGGTGATGCTCAGGGCTTACCCTGGCTCTGCACTCAGGGGTCATTCCTGGAGGTGCTCAGGGGCCCATGGGGAGGATTGAACCTGGGTTGGTCACATGCAAGGCAAATGACCTACCTGCTGTGCTATTGCTCTAATTGTCTAAAATAAATTTCTAGGCCCACCTCTGACTGGTGCTGTCTAAGCCAATTTGAAACTTAGATCATTTTCTATCCCTCTAAGTACTCAGTTTGACCAAAAAAGTGAACAACTATGTTCTACTCAGTTAGCCAATCTCCAAATACCAAGTCCTTCTCTCACCCCCAAATAAGGCCTACTATGTAGTCTCACCAATATGACTTTTTCTCTTCCTTGTTCTTTATTTATTTATTTCTTTTACTTTAGTACATTTTTTTCTTCTTTGTTTTTATTTTTTTGGGTCACACTCGGTGGCATTCAGGGGTTACTACTGTCTCTGCTCTCAGAAATCGCTCCTGGCTGACTTGGGGGACCATATGGGATGGTGGGACTCGAACCACCATCTGTCCTGAATTGGCTGCATGCAAGGCAAATGCCCTACCACTGTGCTATCTCTCTGGATCTCCACCACATTTTTTTTTTTTTTGGATTTTGGGCCACACCCTGTGACGCTCAGGGGTTACTCCTGGCTATGCGCTCAGAAGTTGCTCCTGGCTTCTTGGGAGACCATATGGGACGCCGGGGGATCGAACCGTGGTCCGTCCTAGGCTAGCGCAGGCACCTTACCTCCAGCGCCACCGCCCGGCCCCTCCACCACATTTTTTTAAATTTTTGATTTGCCTTTTTTTGGGGGAAGGGAGAAATCACATACCTGGCAGTGCTCAGGTCTTACTCCTAGCTCTGTAATCAAGAATCACTCTTGGTGGGGTTTGCGGGACCATATGGGGTATGAGGGATTAAACCTCATTCAGCCTCATGCAAGGCCAGCACCACATCTGCTGTAATATTTCTTTTTTTGTTTTGTTTTGTTTTGTTTTGTTTTTGTTTTTGGGCCACACCCGTTTGACGCTCAGGGGTTACTCCTGGCTATGTGCTCAGAAATCGCCCCTGGCTTGGGGGGACCATATGGGACGCCGGGGGATCGAACCGCGGTCCATTCCTTGGCTAGCGCTTGTAAGGCAGACACCTTACCTCTAGCGCCACCTTCCCGGCCCCACTGTAATATTTCTTTAGCCTTCCACTGTATTTTGTAATTTTCTGATTGGAGACAGTTCATTTCATGACATATTCAAGTTTGCTTGTCTGTTAACACACACACACACACACACACACACACACAGAGGTAAGGAGGGTCATTTTTTTTCGGGGGGGCACATCCGGCATTGCTCAGGGGTTACTCCTGGCTGTCTGCTCAGAAATAGCTCCTGGCAGGCATGGGGGACCATATGGGACACCGGGATTCGAACCAACCACCTTTGGTCCTGGGTCGGCTGCTTGCAAGGCAAACACCGCTGTGCTATCTCTCCGGGCCCCATTTCTTTCTATTAGTTTGGGTGAGGGCACACCCAGCTGTTCTCAGGGCTTACTCTAGTTCTGTGTTCAGTAGTCATTCCTGACTAGGTTCAGTGGATCTTTTTTTTTGTGGGGGAGGTGTTGGGGCCACATCCAGAGCAACTACTCTTTGCTCTGTGCTCAGAAATTATTCCTGGCAGACTCTGGGGACCATATGGGATGCTAGGGATTCAACCCAGGTAGGCCATGTGTAAGGCAAATGCCCTACCTAATGTTCTATCACTCCAGCCCATAACAATATTTTTAGTTTTTTGTTTGTTTGTTTTGGGGTCACACCCGATGGTGCTCCTGAATCTGCATTCAGGAATCACTCCTCGTGGTGCTCAGGGGACCAGATGGGATGGATATCAGGGATTAAACTCAGGTTGGCTGCATGCAAGGCAAGTGCCTTAATCACTGTGTTATTGCTTTGGCCCCTCGTTCAGTGGTTCTTATGTGGCACTGAGGATTAAACTGTATATGGACCTATTCAAAGCAAGCACCTGACCCCTGTTCTATTTCTCCAATCACCATGAAAAGTTAGCCAAAGCTTGTCTGATTGACCTGATTCAACCTGTTCTCTCTCTCTCTCTCTCTCTCTCTCTCTCTCTCTCTCTCTCTCTCTCTCTCTCTCTCTCTCTCTCTCTCAGTATATCAAGGCATTCAAACATCCTTGAAATACTGTCACTGGAATTTTATTGTTTTGGGGTTTTGAATCACACTCAATCATGTTGAGGGCTTACTCCTAGCTCTGGATTTAGGGATCGCTCCTGGCAGGCTCAAGAGACCATTTCTGTAGATGAAACCTGAGTTTGTTGTGTACCAGGCACACACTTTACCTGCTGATTATTGCTCCGGTACCTTGTCACTGGCACTTAGACCAATAAACCTGGTGAATAAATCAAAAGGGTCCATATGTATATGAGAGGGAAGTCAATGTGTGTTTTAAAGTCAAGTGTGTGGAACATATGAAGGAACAGAAACATTAAACATAACCTTTAGTAGAAGACAACAGGCAAGTGCAAACAAAAAGAAAGCAGAATATGCATTATTCATGATACAAAACAAATTCTAGGAAAGCCAAATCTGTTTATATATTTACTAAAGGCAGAACACTACTTTACAAAGCTTGTGGGAATGAGCACCACCACATACTACTTACCAGAAGGTGAACAACCTTACATTTCCTCATTAGAGAAGGAAGCAGGAAAGTTGCCCCACTGAGCAATGCAAGAAAGAAATGTAATGAAGCAAGAGTTGTCATGTGACCCACTTGAGATCTGCAGCTAAGATGCGTGTATGGAAACCAACTATCTATGACTCCCAATCACTGCAACAACAGCAAAGGGGAAAATCTTTTCTTTTTTCTTTTTTTTTTTTTTTTGGGCCACACTGATTGGTGCTTTGGGTTATTCCTGCAGGATTGGGGGACCATTTGGGATGCTTGGGATCAAATTCAGGTTGGCTGTGTACAAGGCAAACAGCCTATCTGCTCTGGTATTGCTCCAGCCCCAGGAAAACTTTGTTTTTAGAAAAAGTTTTGGGCCCGGAGAGATAGCACAGTGGCATTTGCCTTGCAAGCAGCCGATCCAGGACCTAAGGTGGTTGGTTCGAATCCCGGTGTCCCATATGGTCCCCCGTGCCTGCCAGGAGCTATTTCTGAGCAGATGGCCAGGAGTAACCCCTGAGCAACGCCGGGTGTGCCCCCCCCCAAAAAAAAGTATCAGTGAATGGGAAATAAGATATTAGAATGTTAGGGTTGAAGAGGTAGTATAGGGGTTATGACACACTTGCCTTGCACAGGTAAGCCCTAAGCACCACCAGGTGCCCTGTTGGATGTGGCCCAAAGCCTGCCCCTCCTCATCAAAAAAAAAAAAAAAAAAAAAAGGAAATAAAAAAAGATAAAAAAGGAAAAAAGATAAAAAGAAATTATAAATATCTATATTTAGATATAGGTCTCATAGAGCATGGAGAGTGAATTACAGATAAAGAAAATGAAGCCAGAGAGAGAGAAGTTTTGAGACATTTCCAAGAAATCCTCTCCTCAATTATTTCTAAAGGATAGAGCTGTCTGAACCCAAAACAGTAGTATTCTTCATTGGAGGACTTAGGACTCTTATATTTCATAGGTTCTGAGGGTTGGAAACATAGTACAGCTGGTAGGGAATTTGCCTTGCACCCCAAGCATCTCTAGGAAATGATTCCTGAGTTCAAAGCCAGGAGTAACCAATCCCTGACCACTGCTCAGTGTGGCCCATAAAACAAAAGAAAAAAAGAAAAAAAGAACTAGTATCTTCCCTCAATAAAACTATTTTACTTCACTTACAAAGTATAATTTACATAGCATAAAACATATACTTTTTATGTATAGGGTTCTTGCACTTAGATCATTATATTATCTTGGTAAATCAGCAATATAAAGAAACTTTAGAATATTTGTACCACTGGAGAGACAACTTCAAGGGCTGGAAGACATGTTTTGCAATCAGGAGCCCCAGATTCAATCACCAGCGCCACATGTTCTCTAACCCTTATTGGGATTGGCTCCGAATCACTGAACCAGGAAGAGCACCTGAACAGCACTGGGTATGATCCCAAGGCAAAAAAAACCCCAAAATTTAAATTTACATATATTGTTCATGGGCTATATACATAGTGGCACTTAGAGCTCTATGGTCATTTCCACAGATCCTTGAGGGTCCATGCAGTGCTAGGATTGAATATAGGCCTCCATATGAGCTATGTCCCCAGCCCTAGACATTTGTTTTTGTTTCCTAGGAGTGAAATTTCTGGGTTATTGAATAAGTGAATGTTTTTATAAACTGCTAAAATAAAACAAACAAAAGCAAACAAACTCTTACTGAGCAATTTGAGTAAGTAGCTGTGCTATTTTATGTTTTCACCAGCGATGTATGAGATGTATGACAGTTCCAGTTGCTCTATTCTTTTTTTTTTGTTTGTTTGTTTTGTTTTGTTTTTGGGTGATATCTGGCAGAGCTCAGAGGTTACTCCTGTCACTGCACTCAGAAGTCACTCCTGGCAGGCTCGGGGGACCATATAGGATGCCAGAATTCAAACCACCTTCCATCCTGAATTGGCTGCATGCAAGGCAAATGCCTTACCACTGTGCTATTGCTCCAGCCCCGAATTGCTCTATTCTTGCCTTCTAAGCTAGCGAGTGCAAGACAAACGCCTTACTGCTACGCCACCACTCCTTGACAGTATTTTTTATTGTTAGTCTTTTCGTTTTGTCAGTGGATGTGAAAATTCTTTTTTTGGTGTGGGGTTGGGTTACACCCAGAGGCGCTCATGGATTACTACTGGTTCTGAGCTCAAAAATCATCCTTGCAGGCTCAAGGGACCATATGGGATGCTGGGAATCAAACCCAGGTCTGTCCCAGGTCGGCAGCATGCGGGGCAAATGCTCTACCACTATGCTATCTCTCCAGCCCCGAAAATTCTCTCTCTCTCTTTTTTTTTTTTTGGTTTTTGGGCCACATCCGGCGGTGCTCAGGGGTTACTCCTGGCTGTCTGCTCAGAAATAGCTCCTGGCAGGCATGGGGGACCATATGGGACACCGGGATTCGAACCAACTACCTTAGGTCCTGGATCGGCTGCTTGCAAGGCAAACACCGCTGTGCTATCTCTCCGAGCCCAGAAAATTCTCTCTTATTACAGCTTTTATTGTGCTTTTTGTTTGTTTGCTAGGGGTTGGAGAGAGAGAGAGAGAGAGAGAGAGAGAGAGAGAGAGAGAGAGAGAGAGAGAGAGAGAGAGAGAGAGAGAGAGAGTTGTGCTCTCCCTGGCAATTCTCAGGGCTTATTCCTGGCTCTGCATTCAGGGTTCAAACCTGGCAGGGGTCAAAGGACCATTTTGGGTGCCAGGGATTGCCACATGCAAGGTAGCAAGCACCTATTCACTATACTATCATACTGACCTCTTGTTATGGCTTTAATATCCATTTCTCTGATTATCATTAATGACTAGGGCCAAAGCAATAGTAGGGCACTTGCCTTGCATCCAACTGACTCAAGTTTGACTCCAGGCACCCTATATTGTTCCCTGAGCTTACCAGGAATGATCCCAGAGTGTAGAGTGAGGAATAAGCCATAAGTACATTCAGGTATGGTCCCACTCCACAAATAGTAAAGATGCCAAGAACTTTTCAGTGGCCTTATTAATATATTCATTCATATATTCATTCTGTGAAGTTAAGTCTCTTGCTGCTTTGAGGGATGAGAGAGATGGGCCATGTCTACTATAGATATAAAATCAAGAAATCCACCTGAAATTCTCCTTGTCTTGGACCACAGGTGCAAGGTGTATATAAGCAATGAATCTGAATCTGAATTAATCCTTAGAAGTGCAACAAAAAGGAAGGAAGGAAGGAAGGAAGGAAGGAAGGAAGGAAGGAAGGAAGGAAGGAAGGAAGGAAGGAAGGAAGGAAGGAAGGAAGAAGGAAGGAAGGAAGGAAGGAAGGAAGAAGAGATAAGAAAGAAAGGAAGAGAAAGTAAGAAAGAGAAAAAGAGAAGAAAGGAAAGAAGGAAGGAAGGAAGAAATAAAGAAAGAAAGAACATGCTGGAAGCTAGATTCAATCCCTGGCATCAGATGATCCCCCAAATACCATCAGGAGTAACCTGAAAGCACAGAAGTAGGAATAGTCTTTGAGCATTGCTAGGAGTATACTCGACCAAAAAACAACAACAACAACAACAACAACAAAAGTTCCATCATGTTGTATTACACAAAATATACTTTGAAATAGGGCCCGGAGAGATAGCACAGCGGTGTTTGCCTTGCTAGCAGCCGATCCAGGACCAAAGGTAGTTGTTTCGAATCCCGGTGTCCCATATGGTCCCCCGTGCCTGCCAGGAGCTATTTCTGAGCAGACAGCCAGGAGTAACCCCTGAGCACCACCGGGTGTGGCCCAACCCCCCCCCCAAATATATATACTTTGAAATAGCATTTTCTTTTTTTTTGGGGGGGGCACACTCGGCGGTACTCAGGGGTTACTCCTGGCTGTCTGCTCAGAAATAGTTCCTAGCAGGCACGGGGGACCATATGGGACACCAGGATTTGAACCAACCACCTTAGGTCCTGGATCGGCTGCTTGCAAGGCAAACACTGCTGCACTATCTCTCTGGGCCCTGAAATAGCATTTTCTATCATTGTATAGCACATAATGCATCTAGACAAAGAATAGAAATTCTGAATATTCTCCCACAGTAGTAGCTCTCAAACTTGGTGACATATAAGATTTACCTGGGATATTCTTCTTCCCCAGAGATTCTTTCCCAGGTGGAAAGAATGAGTGTCATATATGTTTTATTTTTGGAGGGGAGGAAGAGGAGGATTGGACTACTCTGACAACCCACCCTACTGTGCTATTGCTCCAGTCCTAGGTGTCATTTTCATGTAGGAGAGTTTTGGGGAGATGCAGAAAATCTTCACTTATTTATCAATAACAAATTCCAAACTTCATAATGTTGATTCTCCCTAGTTCCTTCTTTCTGCCTTTCTAGGCCTCATCTCATCCACAACAGTCATTTTAAAAATAAGTGAAGAGAAGTGGAGTAATGGTACAGTGGATAAGGTGTTTGCCTTGCTTGCAGCTGACCTGGATTTGATCCTTGGCATCCCCAGTGGTCCCCCAACCTTGCCAGGATTGATTCCTGAGTGCAGAGTCAGCAATAACCTCTGAGTACCACCAGGTGTGGCCCAGTCTCCTCCACTCCAGGCAAAAAAAGAAAAAGTGAGGATCTAACCATGATAATTCCTATCATCAGTCCTATTTTTCTCTCAGGTTTTAAAAACAGTATTTGCTATCCTTGTTTTGAGTACCCAGAAGTGCTCAGGACTTACTCCTGACAGGAATCACTCCTGACAGAGCTCAGGTATTATGTGTGGTACCAGAGATCAAACCTGGGTTATTTTTTTTTTTAAAGAAAAGCACTTTATTTTTTATTTATTTATTTATTTGGTTTTTGGGTCACACCTGGCGGTGCTCAGGGGTTACTCCTGGCTGTCTGCTCAGAAATAGCTCCTGGCAGGCACGGGGGACCATATAGGACACCGGGATTCGAACCAACCACCTTTGGTCCTGGATCGGCTGCTTGCAAGGCAAACGCCGCTGTGCTATCACTCCAGGCCCAAGAAAAGCACTTTAAAAGCTGTATTATCTATCTATTCAGCCCCAAGATTTTTTTCATTGTTTGTCTCAGGTTGATATGGAGACATCCCATGTAATTGTGACTGATTACCATGTTAAAATCGTTAAAAAGACATATTTCAGGGTCAGGGATATGGCTTAGGGGCAGATTGCATGCCTGCCTTGCATGTATTTGATCCTCATCTCACACACACACACACACACACACACACACACACACACACACACACACACACACACACCTACCTAGAAAAGATTGTCCAGAGGCTATGATCAAATAGACTTTGACCAGTATACCCAATGCTTCCCATGGACTAATTCTCAACACATACCCCAAAACCAAAACAAACAAACAAACAACCTGCCTGGTTCTTGTGAGTTTATGCACTGAATATGGTTTTGTTTTGTTTTGTTTTTGGGCCATACCTAGTGACTCTCAGGGTTTACTCCTGGCTATGTGCTTAGAAATTGCTCCTGGCTTGGGGGACCATATGGGATGCAGAGGACTGGACCCAGGTATGCTCTGTGTTAGCCACGTGCAAGGCAAATGCCCAACTGCTGCACCATCGCTCCAGCCCCCTAAATATAGTTTTTACAATTTCAAGTGATTGAAAAAAGCAAACATGAAAATAATAAAAATAATTATATGAAAATAAAATTCCAAGGTCCATAAAACTTTATGAGAAAAAGTCATTTATTTACACATTGTTAATGGCTGCTTTTGTATTCCAATGAATGAATTGATTAGTTGTGACAGAAATGAAAAATTTTTATTTTTTATTTTTTGGTGTTTGGGCCACACCTGGCAGTGCTTGGGCCACACCGGGCAGTGCTTAGGGGTTACTACGGCTCTATGCTCAGAATTCACTCCTGGCAGGCACAGAGGATCATATGGGATGCCAGGATTCGAACCAGCATTGGTCCTGGGTTGGCCCCTTGCAAGGCAAACGCCCTACCACTGTGCTATTTCTCTGGCCCCCAGAAATAAAAATCTTAAAATATTTATTATCTGGAAGCCAGAGCAGTGGCGCAAGTGGTAAGGCGTCTGTCTGCCTTGCCCTTGCTAGTGTAGGATGGACCACAGTTCTATCCCCTGGCACCCCATATGGTCCCCAAAGCCAGGAGCAATTTCTGAGTGCCTAGCCAGGAGTAACTCCTGAGTGTCACCGGGTGTCTGGGTGTGGCCCAAAAACCAAAAAAAAAAAAAAATTATTATCTGGCCTTCTAGAGAAAGATTTATTGACCCAAAGGTTAGAGAAAAATTCTCCAAATGGGGAGGAGGCAAGTTGAAGAGCTGAATGTATAGAACTTGTGGGTCTTTTACATTTTCTTCCCTTCTCCCTATCTACACTCTTCTTCCATTGGGCAAATCTGGGATGGATGAGGAATAAATAGTTTTGGGGATCTGAACATAGAGGGTAAAACCTCTTCTTGGTTAGTACTTGACAGGTATCAGAGTAAATTGGGGCTCGAATGATAATACAATGGGTAGTGTACTTGTCTTGCATGCAGCTGAACTGGGTTCAATCCCTAGTGTCTCATATGGTCCCCTGAGCACTGCCAGGAGTATTTCCTGTATGCAGAACCAGAAGTCACCCCCATGATACATGAACCATTAAAAATACATAAAAGAGGGCCCAGAGAGATAGCACAGCGGTGTTTGCCTTGCAAGCAGCCGATCCAGGACCAAAGATGGTTGGTTTGAATCCTGGTGTCCCATATGGTCCCCTGTGCCTACCAGAAGCTATTTCTGAGCAGACAGCCAGGAGTAACCCCTGAGCACTGCCGGGTGTGGCCCAAAAACCAAACCAAACCAAAACAAAACAAAAAACAAAAAACAAATATAAAAGAGGGACAAGAGGGATGGCACAGCGGTAGGGCATTTGCCTTGCACGTAGCCGATTCAGGACAGACGGTTGTTTGCATCCCTGCATCCCATTTGGTCCCCCGTGCCCGCCAGGAGTAATTTCTGAGCTCAGAGCCATGAGTAACTCGAGAATATCCTTGGATGTGACCCACTGCCCCTCTCACCCCTCAAAAAAAAAAAAACACATAAAAAAGGGTCGTAGAGATAGCATGGAGACAAGGCATTTGCCTTGCATGCAGAAGGTCATTGGTTCGAATCCCGGCATCCCATATGGTCCCCTGAACCTTCCGGGAGCGATTTCTGACCATAGAGCCAGGAGTAACCCCTGAGCGTTGCCGGGTGTGACCCAAAAACCAAAAACCAAAAAAAAAAAAAAAACCAAAAAAAAAAAAAAACCCATAAAAAAAAGATCAAGGCCTGAGCGATAGCACAGCAGGGAGAGCGTTTGCCTTGCATGTGGTCAACCCGGACCAATCTGGGTTCCATCCGTGCATCCCATATCGTCCCTCAAACCTGCCAGGAGCGATTTCTGAGTACAGAGCCAGGAGTAACCCTGAGCTCCATCGGATCTAAGGAAACTGATAGTCGAGAGAAGGCCAGGGACTGAGAAGCAGTTGGGGAGATGCCCGTACTGGACTTGCCACAGTGGCAAAAGCATAGCACTTGCTAATGTCAAAGAGGAGAATAAAGTCTTGCCAGGTGGCTGAGAGAGGTTCTTGGCCTCCTCTAGAAGGACCATGCACACCAAAATGTTTTCCATTGCAGCTCTGCTTGCAATAGCCAAGTTCAAGAAATCTTCAAGAGTCTGAAGACAGATGAGTATTTTTTTCTTTTTCTTTGGGGGGGGGGGGGTCACACCTGGCAGCGCTCAGGGGTTACTCCTGGCTCTAGCTCAGAAATCACTCCTGGCAGGCACGGAGTCCATATGGGATGCCAGGATTCGAACCACCTTTGGTCCTGGGTTAGCTGTTTGCAAGGCAAACGCCCTAATGCTGTGCTATCTCTGTGGCCCCCAGGAGCGATTTCTGAGCGCATAGTCAGGAGTAACCCCCGAGCGTTACCGGGTGTGGCCCAAAAACTAAAAGAAAAGAAAAGAAAAGAAAAAAGAAAGAAAGGAAGGAAGGAAGGAAGGAAGGAAGGAAGGAAGGAAGGAAGGAAGGAAGGAAGGAAGGAAGGAAGGAAAGAAGGAAGGAAGGAAGGAAGAAAGAGAAAGAAAGAAAGAAAGAGAGAGAGAGAAAGAGAGAATGAGAGAGAAAGAAAAAGAATCTAGGGTACTGAGAAAATAAAGTTTAATTTCTTCTACTACTCCAAACTTAATTGAGCATAAAGACTAGAGTTCCCAGGTTCTTTGGGCTTGTTTCATAAACAGAAATTGACACCTGGTCATATGAGGCGGTTTTCATTTTAATTCTATTTGCTGAGATGACACAGGATAGCATGTAGTAATTGGCCCGTTTGACAAAGGCCCAGGAAACTTCTAAGGGTCAGAGGTCAGAAAGAAGTGACGACTGAGCACATAAAGGGAGGGGAATGTTTCAAAACTGAGCAACAGGTACAGTGGACAGACATGCTTCCACAGTCCTTGCAAATCTTTGTGAGTGTGCTACTTCTCCACATGGATTTTTTGTTTGTTTCTGTGTTTGGGGCCACACCCAGAGGCGTTCAGGGGTTACTCCTGGCTATGTGCTCAGAAATTGCTCCTGGCAGGCACCCGAGGTCCAGCCTTGGTCAGCCCAGTGTAAGGCAAACGCCCTACCACTGTGCTATCTCTCCGGCCCCGCCACCTGGATTTCGGGTGTGTGTGTCACATCTGGCGGCGGAACTCAGGGGTTACTGAGCTCCTGACTCTGTGCTCAGAAATCTTCCTATCAGGCTTGGGGACCATCTGGGATGCTGGGATTCTAAGCACCATCTGTCCTGAATTAGCTGTGTGCAAGGCAAACGCTATACCACTGTGCTATCTATCTCTCTGGCCCTGCCACCTGAAACATTTTTTTTTCTTTTTCCTCTCCTCTGCCACCTCGATTTTTTAAGCCAGGTAAAAGGCAGCAAAGAATCAGCACAGGGTCCCAGTAGATATGAGTTAATTAGTCTCATTGCTTTCCATTGGGAAAAGTTCCCTATTCTCAAACACATTTTATTTTCTTTTTGTTTTGGTTTTGGTTTTGGGGGGCCACAACCAACAAAGTTCAGGGGTTACTGCTGACTCTGCATCCAGAAATTACTCTTGGCAGTACTCAGGGGACAGAGAAAAAAAACCAAGTTGGCTACATGCAAGGTCAGTGCCCCACTTGCTTTACTCCCAGTTTACAGCTTGGGGAAGGCTCTTGGTGGTTGGAAGGGGGTATCGAGTAGTGCCTTGGATTCAAATTGGGTCCCCAGTATATGTTCTTCCTGTTGCCTTTCTGGCTTGATGAGACATTTTTATTTTTGCAGTCTGGGAATTGAATTTAGGGCCTCACACACGTGAGACATAAACTTGACTACTAAAACTACTAAGAATTTCCTGGACCCACGGAAGATAAAATTTGATGAAACTCAGTAGTAAATACATCTTGTCGTCAAGGTTAGGCAACTTTAGGGACCAGAGATATAGCTTGCAGGGGTCCTCAAACTTTTTAAACAGGGGGCCAGTTCACTGTCCCTCAGACTATTGAAGGGTCTGACTATAGTAAAAACAAAACTTATGAACGAAATTTTATGCACACTGCGTATATCTTATTTTGCAATGAAGAAACAAAACAGATACAAATACGATATGTGGCCCGAGGGCCATAGTTTGAGGACCACTGGAAGGATTGAGCACTGTTTTGTATTCACAAGGCCAGTCTGATCCTTTCTTTCACATTTTCCTCCAAACACTTCAGGAGCAAACCTTGATTACTAGTTGGATGGGTAGCCACTGAGCACTGCTGGGTATGAATCAGGAGTAAAAACGAAAGTCATGGGCCGGAGGGATAGCGTGGAGGTAAGGCGTTTGCCTCTCACGCAGAAGGTCGGTGGTTCAAATCCCGGCATCCCATATGGTCCTCTGAGCCTGCCAGGAGCGATTTCTGAGCATAGAGCTAGGAGTAACCCCTGAGCACTGCTGGGTGTGACCCAAAAAGCAAAAAAAAAAAAAAAAAAAAAAGAAGTCAAAGTTAGTTAGACAAGCTCTATTTTTTTTTTTATAAAACAACCATGAACCAGAGCTGTAGACTAGCAGTATGATGTATGTCTCAAGTATAATGTATGTGTCAAGGTCAGTCCTGGTTTCAGTTAAAATATATTTTTTAATTGGAACAACATGATTTACCAAGTCTTTCATATTGCAATTGTTTCAAGCATTAAATCTTCAAACATAAATCCCACTATCAGTGTGACCTTTTCTCCACCAGTATCCCTTGTTTCCTATCCACCAACCTAGTATGCCTCTTTGCAGGCACAATAAATTAGCTTCATATTGTTTGTTATGACACAAAGGCATATAGAATTATCAAAATTTAGATCACTAAGAGTTAATTTGTAATAGCTATTATATCTCTCAATGCTGTTGCTATAGTCATTGCCTAAGAATTTACTGGGATGTGGTTGGTCATATTTGAGTCTTCTGTGTTACTGTTTAGGCTCACTGAGCTTAGTGATCTTAATGAGCTTAGTGGTCTTCTATGCAACTTTCTCATCAGATTGTCAGTGATTTGAATTAACAGACAGTATTGTAAAAAAAAACAAAAATTTTTTTTTTGTTTTTTGTGTCACACCTGGCCACGCTCAGGGTTTACTCTTGGCTCTGAACTCAGAAATCACCCCTGGCAGGCACAGGGGACCATAGGGAATACTGGGATTCGAACCACCATCTATCCTGGGTAGGCTGCATGCAAGGCAAATGCCCTACTGCTGTGAAATTTTCAGGTGTTGCATGGCAGTGCAGACTAGGACCTATAGATATGGAACAAATTTAATGGTTTGACTGTTTGACAAGGTTAGGTTGTGGACTATTTTTTGTTGAAAGGTATCAGGAGTGGCTGTGGGCTGCTGCACCTTCAGAAAAAAGGGGTATATACCCCCATCCATTACAAAAGGCTCCAGAAGTGTTAGCCCAGACCAGTCTACCAGAGAAGTGTTAGTAGCCATCATTTTCTTTTGGAGCTTAGCTTAATCCTAGGAAGGTTAAAATAAAAATTAGGGGCCAGAGTAATAGTACAGTGGATAGGAAATTTGTCTTGTATGCAGCAGATCTGGGTTGAATTCCTGGAATCATAAATGTTTCCCCAAACACATACAGTGTAATTTCTGAGTGCAGAACCAGGAGCAACCTCTGGACATTGTTGGACATGATCCCAAAACCAAATAATAATTATAATTATTATAAAATATAATACAATATAATATAACATAACATAGCATAATATGACATGATATAACAAATATTATAATATAATAAATATAACATAATACAAGAATATAATATAATTTCTAGGGATATACCTTAGGAACACAAAAATACATTTCAAAAATCCCTTCCTCACACCTATATTCATTGCAGCACTATTTACAATAGCCAGACTCTAGAAACAACCAAGATGCCCTTCAACAGATGAATGGCTAAAGAAACTGTGATACATATACACAATGGAATCTTATGCAGTTGTCAGGAGAGATGAAGTCATGAAATTTTCCTATACATAGATGTATATAGAATCTATTATGCTGAGTGAAATAAGTCAGAGGGAGAGAAACAGACACAGAATAGTCTCACTCATCTGTGGGTTTAAAAAAATTAAAGACATTATTGTGGCAGGGCAGGGCACAGGGGAAAAATATAAGACATTATTGTAATAATGCCCAGAGACAATAGAGATGAGAGCTGAAAGAACTGGCTCACAATATGAAGTTCACCACAGAGTGGTAAGTGTAGTTAGGAAATAACTACACTAACAACTAGCATGACAATGTCAATGAGTGAGAGAAGTAGAATGCCTGTCTTGAACTTCTTTTTTTTTTGTTTTTGTTTTTGGGCCACACCCGTTTGATGCTCAGGGGTTACTCCTGGCTAAGTGCTCAGAAATTGCCCCTGGCTTGGGGGACCATATGGGATGCCAGGGGTTCGAACCTTGGTCCTTCCTTGGCTAGCGCTTGCAAGGCAGACACCTTACCTCTAGCGCCACCTCGCCGGCCCCCAGGAGCAACTTCTGAGTGCATAGCCAGGAGTAACCCCTGAGAGTCACAGGGTGTGGCCCAAAACCCAAAAATAAATAAATAATATAACATAAAATATATAACATAAACATATAACATAATAAATAATACATTATAATAATATAACATAGTATAAAATAATAAATATGGTATGGAGAGATAGTATGGGAGGTAAAGCATCTGGTAAAGTATGGGAGATAAAGCCTTGCATGTGGTTGAATCTATTATTATTTCCCAGGCATGTCATATGATCATATGGTCACATGAACACCACCAGGGGTCACTCAAAAGCCCCTAAGCATTGCAAGGTGTGGCCCAAACACAAAAACAAAGGCAGATTAAGAGGAAAAAAGATAAGAAAAATTCTACACATTAAAAGATATGTCTTTAAAGATTGGGGGGAGATAATTCAAAGAACTTGAGCTCATGTTTTGCAAACACAGACCTAGATTTGATCTCCCAATACTCTGTGGTTTCCCAAGCACCACCGGGAGTGACATCAGAGCAAGTAGACAGGAGTAACCTTGAGCTTCAACAGGATGTTTCTCCCTCCCTTCCAATCCTTTCCCCCATTTCTCTTGAGTCAGAGAAATAGTCAGGGTTAAGGTATTTAATTGCCTTGCAGGTTTGTTCCATGGCAACTGCATACAGTCCCCTAAACTCTGCTAAGATTGATCCCTGAATAATCAAAAATAACTCTGAGTATAGATTGTGTGGCCCAACCCCTACCCAAAGTTTTTCTTCTTCCTTATTTGTAGAATAGCTTCATGACATGTGAGTAGACAGGAGGGACCTAGTAATAGAGCTTTTGGGAAGGAAAACTAAAGAAGCCTCTTATTCTCCTTTTACATATTTCTAAGTCAATTTTTTTTTTTTTGGTTTTTGGGCCACACTCGGTGGCACTGAGGGGTTATTCCTCCCTTCACACTCAAAATTGCTCCTGGCAGGCTTGGGGACCACATGAGATGCTGTGGGGATAGAACCCAGGCCTGTCCTGGGTCATCCACATGCAAGGCAAATGCCTTACCACTGACTGTGCAATCACTCTGACTCCTAAATGAATTTCTTCTAATAAAAATTATTTTAACCTCACTATTTCACTTGCACTTGAAATTCTTTTCTGTGAGGGAAGACAATAAACCCAGAACATTTGTGCTGAAGTTAGGACTGGCTATCCTGCAAAGAAAAATTTCTCGCTCAGTCTGAGTCCATGACTCCTGAGAACTCAGGTGGTGGAGACCTAAGCCCTTACCATGTAGAACAAGTAGGCTCCAGGCATAACTTGTGGGGCTAGTGAAATGTGAGCATACATTTGAGTGCTGTAGGTGCTCACATAAATCCATGGGTTAGAGCAATATACTACAGTGAGTAGGGTACTTGCCTTGCACATGGCCAAGCTTAACTCTGACATCTCATATAACCCCCAAACACTACCAAGAGTAATTTCTGAGTGCAAAGCCAAAAGTAAACTCTGAGCATCACTGGATGTGGCCCCAAAACACACAAAACAAACAAATGAAAAGACTTTATTTTTTTTCCAACCTCCCACTCACCAACTCCCGCAGCCTATTTTTTTAATTTTTTAATTTTTTGTTTTTGTTTTTGGGCCACACCTGGCGGTGCTCAGGGGTTACTCCTGGCTGTCTGCTCAGAAATAGCTCCTGGCAGGCACGGGGGACCATATGGGACACCGGGATTTGAACCAACCACCTTTGGTCCTGGATTGGCTGCTTGCAAGGCAAACACCGCTGCGCTATCTCTCCGGGCCCTAATTTTTTAATTTTTAATTATGAGAATAAAGATGCAAAGAAAGAGGACAAGGTAAAGTTACAGTGGAAGGACAATCACCCATAAACAGAATTCTCAGAAGTCCCCCTGCTGATACCTTAATTTTGAACTTTCAGTCAAAGAACATTAAGAAAAATAAAACAGGGCCGGGAAGGTGGCGCTAGAGCTAAGGTGTCTGCCTTACAAGCGCTAGCCAAGGAACGGACCGCGGTTCGATCCCCCGGCGTCCCATATGGTCCCCCCAAGCCAGGGGCGATTTCTGAGCACATAGCCAGGAGTAACCCCTGAGCGTCAAACGGGTGTGGCCCAAAAACCAAAAAAAAAAAAAAAAAAAAAAAAAAAAAAAAAAAAAAAAAAAAAAAAAAAGAAAAATAAAACAGAATGTACAATTACTTTGTCCCTCAAGTCCCCAGATTGTGGTACATTATAATATTTCTTAGCAGTACACAAAACAATCTAAAGCCATAAAACTTATGTAACTCCTTAAACATTGAAGGCATAGTATTTTTTTACATTTCCATGCACATGCATATTAGTTTAAGTTAATCTCAAAAGTTTAAGTGGGCTTTTTTTTTTAAGGATTGGAGTCAAAGGAGCACAGTACAAACGGTGTTAGAGTGGCAATTATTGTTTGCATAGGCCCACCAAAATATGAGGGACATGGAAAGGAAAAGCCTTGGCCTAAATACAAGGAGACCCTACCCCTGAAGTTTCCTAGCATAAGACCAACTCTAGGCTCCAGGCAAACTATTTGTCCAAGTCATTGTTTGTAATACTAATACACTTTTATTTTTCACATAGATTCTGGTGTTGGTATCATGTTTCTGTATTAAAGATCCTGGAATCTGCATATCCTACATTGAAGTCAGGATAGTGTGGACTGTCCTGTAGTTTCACCTCACAATTAAAGGGCAATGCAGAGGGGCCGGGCGGTGGCGCAAAAGGTAAGGTGCCTGCCTTGCCTGCGCTAGCCTTGGACGGACCACGGTTCGATCCCCCGGCGTCCCATATCGTCCCCCAAGCCAGGAGCAACTTCTGAGCGCATAGCCAGGAGTAACCCCTGAGCGTTACCGGGTATGGCCCAAAAACCAAAAAAAAAAAAAAAAAAAAAAGGGCAATGCAGAGAGCACTGTCCTGTAAGCAGGTCGTTGTTGTCAAGTCTTCTTAGTGATAAGGAAAGTCTCTTTTGAGCAGGTCTATGTCAGAGCAGCCGTAGGGTCTTCCCTGGTAGAGCATTGCTTCCAGGTGATGTTATAAACAACCTTGGATGTTTCATAGATAGCTAAACTGGTTCAGGGGTGAATGGAGAATACCCATTCTTTTTTATTTATTGTTTTGGTTTTTCGGACCACACCCAAAATGCTCAGGGGTTACTCCTGGCTAAGTGCTCAGAAATTGCCCCCTGGCTTGGAGGGGATCATATGGGACGCTGGGGGATCGAACTGCAGTCCTTCCTTGGTTAGCGCTTGCAAGGCAGACACCTTACCTCTAGCGCCACGTCACTGGCCCGAATGCCCATTCTTCTGAGGCCTGTGCCAGGTCATTATGTCAATGTTCAGGGTGTAAGGTCCCATTGCACTACAAGATTTGCGTGTTCCTATCTCTATTAGATAAGAACTTATTTGTATGTATAGTATTTTCCCATTTTAATGTGCCTATACAAACAAGGAACAATGCCACGGGGTGTTATCGGCGCATATGGGGGCCGCAGGAACAAGTCCAACAATCCCTATGACATGGTTCAAACATAAGCATTAAACTGAGGGACTCTTTCACCAAAATTCCTTATTGAACAGCTCATGAAAAGACTTTATTAATCCATGGAGCCAGAGGAATAGTACAGAGTTAGGACACTGCAGTGCACACAGCTGACTGGGTTCAATCCCCAACATCCCATATAGTCTCTGAGCACTGCCAAAAGTGATAGGAGGTAGACTCAAGAAAAGTGTTTCTACCTCTCTACTTGGTTCCGGCTGCCAAAGCTCTGGGAATGGCTGGCCTAGATCAGGTCAGTACCAACACAACACAGGCATTGTGGATCTGCTGCTTTTTCTTCACAGAAAAATTTTTAGGAGGAGGCAGAATGATGATGCAAGATAGTTGTTTTGTTGTTTTTGTTTTTGTTTTGTCCACACCCTGTGGTGCTCAGGGGTTATTCCTGGCTCCTGGATTTGCACTCAGAAATCACTCCTGGCAGGCTCCAGGAACCATATAGGATGCTGGGGATCGAACCCGGATCTGTCCAGAGTTGGCTGTGTGCAAGGCAAAATGACCTACTACTGTGCTGTTACTCCAGCCCCTGATGCAAGATAGTTTTATTGAAAGTTGTCTAGAAAGAGAGAAGTATATGATTGAGAGAGAACACAGGCTTCTCCAGTGTGGAAAAGACAAGCAAAGAAACATAGGGAAAAGTAAATGATATATATGTGTTCAGGGGAGAATATGGGATAGGAGAGCAATGAATGAATGAATTTTAGAAGGAATGTTTATACAATGGGTTTTTAAAAAATGTACACTTAATAGTTAATTTGGGTATTGTCATAGGGAAAGCCTTGCACTGATGATGGTCTGTCTGCTTATAATTTCATTCCTTGAATTGTTGCTGATTTTCCCATAATTTCATGGATTCTTATGTAGCTTCTCCTTTTCTGAGGGGTTCACTCTTCTGTAGATGGGTTCTTGTTTTTTGCATCTGGGTTGTTCCTGAGCTTCTTAACAAAGAGCTCAGTATCTGTATGTGTTAAAAGGATATGATTTCCATGTATTTGGGATGCTTCAGGGATAGGAAATTTCTTAAATTTTTCTTTTCTTTTTTGTTTTTGATTTTTTTGGGCCACACCCATTTGATGCTCAGGGGTTATTCCTGGCTAAGCACTCAGAAATTACCCCTGGCTTGGGGGGACCATATGGGATGCCGGGGATCGAACCTTGGTCCTTCCTTGGATAGTGCTTGTAAGGCAAACATCTTACCTCTAGCGCCGCCTCACCGGCCCCTTAAATTTTTCTTATTTTATTTTTGTTATTGTTTTTCTGTTTGTATAAAAAATACTTTAGATTTTTATTCTACAGTTTGTTTTTGGGTCATACCCTGCAATGCTCAGGGCTTACTCCTGGCTCTGCACTAAGAAATCAATACTGGCAGGCTCAGAGGACCATATGGGATGCCAAGGATCGAACTCTGATCAGCTTTATCAAGGCAAGTACCTTACTCACTGTACTATCTCTTTGGCCCCTTTATTATTTTCTAAAAGTAGATTACCAGGGGCCCCATACCTATCTACCTAAAGAAGCATTCTTTTCTCAAGGCTACCATCCTCACTCCCATTTGTTGAGGTACCTGCAACAGATCTATTTAGGAAATGGTTGAAGCAGATAGGAAAGTGAACCCTGGCAATATACTTTGGGAACTAGTAATAATAAAAACTGAAAATGTGCTGAGGAACAAACCAGTGCTGAACCCATGTCAAGCAAGCACCTTACCTGCTGTACTATCTCTCTGGAACTTCTCTTGGTTTTTTAAATATGAGAAACTGATATGTAGCATCTGTCTTGCAGGTATGTGGTCATAATTTAATCCTGGGTTTTACCATTCCAGCACCTCTGCTGTCTGCAATCCAGACTGCTGCAAGTGATATCCAGCTGCACTACAGCCAGGTATATATGAGCACCTCCACTTATAGAAATGTGACCCCAGGTAGATACCACAGGTAAATGATGTGCAAGTGTCATGTCAGAAGTGCCTGTAGTATACATATATGAGCAATACCCTGCCTGCAGCAAGCAAGCATCCCAACTCAAAAAGGGCCCCCTCTGTGAGGATCACAGCCACATGGGCAAGTCCCATAATTTTTGTGCAATTCAGTGAGCATCCTAGTCATATTGTGTGTGTTGCCTCCAGTCACTGCAACAATAGCAACAACAAATGGAAAGGAGGAGGTGATACAGTGGGAGTGTAAGGGTGGAGTGCCAAGGGAGCTAGTTTATTTAGCAATGAAATTTATGCCAGTGGGGGTCCCCAGGTGACTTATGTGAAGTGCGAAGGAGAGAAGCAGTAGCCTTGAGAAGGGAATCTGTGGCTTTCTCCCTCTCCACTTCTATACAGAAGAGCTGGGGAGAACTAGGACTCTGAGTCTTGCTCTTTGCAGGAAAGCAAAGTCAGTGCTGGGCCTTACGCAGGCCTTTTGAATTTGTTGTCTTTCTCACAGAAAAGAACTTCAGAAGGGGACCGGAATGATAGTACAGTGGGTAGGGTACAGTTTTGTACTCGACTGATCCAGTTCAATCTCCGGCATCCCATATAGTCCTGCAAGTACTGCCAGCAGTGATTTCTGAGCGCAGAGCCAGAAGTAACCCCTGATTAGTGCTGGGTATGGCCCCCCAATTTATAAAATGCTAAGATTTAGGGGCTGGAGCGATAGCACAGCCGGTAGGACATTTGCCTTGCATGGGGCCAACATGGGTTTGATCCTCAGCATCCCATATGGTCCTCCGAGTACTGCCAAGATTAATCTTTGAGCACTATTGGGTGTGACCCAAAAACAAAACAAAAAATTTTCCAGAAAGGGGCTGGAGAATAGCAAAAAAGATAGGACATTTGCCTTGCATGCAGGGTTTGTCCTCAGCATATGGTCATATGGTCACCATATGGTCACCGGAGCACTGCCTGGGATGACCCCTGAGCACCACAGGCCTTAGTCCTGCATCCACAAACAAGGTGGGTCCTGTAGCTTTATGGCTAGTGACAAGAATAACTTCTTCAAATCCCATCTCTCCTTTTAATTATAGCCCAAGAATTCACTGTTATTGTGGGCTTCTCCCAATCTGCTTGCCTGCTTCAGATTGGTGGGGAGTGGGAGATGACTGCAGATTAAAGAAAGCACCCAGCCAAGCTTTTTTTGCCCATTCATCTCTGCCCAGACAGATGGCAGGACAGCAGGGATTTTGCCCATGTGAATGTGTCTATGGCAGGTGACTAAGGAGAACTGGGGTGACAGGAAAACATTGTGCTCAGTGACAAGACTTCAGACTAGGAAGCATACATTGGCTAGAGAAAGGGAGAGGGCCAAGATCAGGTCACTGTATACTGGAGACCAACAAAGGTGAGGAAGAGGACTTAGGACGTTGTACTCTGCAACTGGCATTGATATCAAGGGACAGGACAAGTGATATACATGTGTAAAAGGGGAGACCTGGACAGAAGGGAGACTCACCTACATGAACTATACAATAAACTCAAACTTTTTTTTTATTTTGTTTGTTGGGCCACACCCAGTGATGCTCAGGGGTTACTCCTGGCTATGTGCTCAGAAATCGCAGGGGCTGGAGAGATAGCATGGAAGTACGGTGTTTGCCTTGCATGCAGAAGGATGGTGGTTTGAATCCCAGCATCCCGTATGGTCCCTCGAGCCTACCAGAGTGATTTCTGAGCATAGAGCCAGGAGTAACCCCTGAGCACCACTGGGTGTGACCCAAAAACCAAAAAAGAAAAAAAAAGAAATCACTCCTGGCTTGGGGAACCATATGGGACACTGGGGGATTGAACCGTGGTCTGTCCAAGGTTAGCGTGTGCAAAGCAAATGCTCTATCGCTTGCGCCACCACTCCGGCCCCTCAAACTTCTTAAGATTCTGAACTTTTATGCAAACCTTTCATATAATCTTCAAGAAACCAATAGCACAGGAAAAATCCACCTTCATGCTAACAAGGGAAGGTATTTTGAGAGTAAAAATAAGATTTATTTGAAAGAAGTCATAGTTACTTGTCCAATGAAATATTTAGACCTTTTTTATTTTTTATTTTTGGCTTTTGAGCCACACCTGGTGGCGCTCAGGGGTTACTCCTGGTTCTGCGCCCAGAAATCGCTCCTGGCAGGCTCAGGGGACCATATGGGATGCCGGCAATTGAACCCAGGTTTGTCCTGGATCGGCAGTGTGCAAGGCAAACACCCTACCTCTGTGCTATCTCTCTGGCCCCAATATTTAGACTTTTTATAAAAGCATTTCAGAATAGGAGCTGGAGGGCCAGAGTAATCGGACAGTGGGAAAAGCACTAGCCTTGCACATGGCCAAGCCAGGTTTGATTCCCAACACTGCTTTTGGTCCCTTAAGTGTTCTAGGAGTGATCTCTGACTGCAGATCAGGAATAAACCCTAAACACCATTAAATGGACCAAAAACCCAAAATATAAAAAACAGAAACAAAACAAAGAATTGGGATTGGAGAAGTGGCTTGATGGGTTTAATATTTGAATCTGGGACCAATTTGATTTTCTGAACACAGCTTGAAGTGATTCTAAAGTTCCAAGCCAGGAGTGGTTTTTAGTACCTCAAGGTATATCCTCTTCTCCTCCCCACTCCCCCCTCCTTTTTTTTTTTTTTTTTTTTTTTTGGCTTTTTGGTTTTTGGGTCACACCTGGCATTGCTCAGGGCTTACTCCTGGCTCTATGCTCAGAAATCGCTCCTGGCAGGCCCAGAGGACCATATGGGATACCGGGATTCGAACCGATGACTTTCTGCATGAAAGGCAGCAGGCCTTACTTCCATGCTATCTCTCCGGCCCCTATTTTTCTTATTTTTTATTTTTTTTACTAGTTCTGAAAGTGAGTAAAACACGAAGAACATAGTTGATGATTTTGCCTGCATAGTATTTTGTAGTATTTTGTAATATTTTATTATGGGAATGCTTTCCTGACTAGTTTCCCCTATTAATAGCTTAACCCTCAATTTCTTACTGTGAATTCACATGCCTTCCTAGTGTTTGTTTCTCTTCATTATACCACATGATGAACAAGATGCTCTGGGGGACCATACATGGAAGAAGTGCTGAGGGACCACGCAATGGAGAAAGTACTTGAGGTACCACCACATGATAGAAAAGGTGCTTGGGGAAGAGCTTTTTGGTAATTAGCCACTAAGCACCATTCCAGAAGAGGAAGCTATCCTGGGCTAGTCTCATTTGACAGCACTCCAGCCCCTATGGTCAATCTTATTCCTCCTGCATAACAGTAAGGGGCTTATTCTTCCTGCATATCTGCAGTTCTCTGAGAACTTCTCTGAGGGAGGCATCTCTTTCCATAAGAATTCTACTTCAGCGGCTGGAGAGATAGTCCAGTGGTGGACCTGGGTTCAATTCTTGGCATCCTATATGGTTCCTTGAGTCTGCCAGGCGAGATTTCTGAGGGCAGAGCCAGGAGTAACCCCTGAACGCTGCTGGGTGTGGCCCCCAAACAAAACAAAACAAGACCAAAAAAAAAGAGTTCTCTTTCAAGTTCTCACAGCCCTTTATGGTGCCTGCGATTTGCATCGCAGAAGACACAAAATTACAGTTTTCAGTTCTTTCAATATGTTTTTGGCTATTTGTGTCTCCAGGTGAGCTGTGTGTGAGTGTGTGTGTATGTGTCTACCACCTTGGGTGGTCTGCTATAAAGGAAAGTCATAAAAATGGTCAAAAGAATTTTATAAAGCTAAATAGAATAGGCAGGTCTTTTCTAGGATTTCTTTTGTAAGCTCCATTTCCCTGGTTGGAATGGACATGTTGTGGTATGGAGTCTGATTGTGGCCTAAATCTCATGACATCCATGATTTAAAATTATTATTATTATTATTTGTGGGGGGGGTTGAGCCACACCTGGTGACGCTCAGGGGTTATTCCCAGGAGCGATTTTTGAGTGCATAGCCAGGAGTAACCCCTGAGCATCACAGGGTGTGGCCCTCCCCCCAAAAATCTGGTGTTGGGGCCAGACTGATAGCACAGCCTTGCATGCGGCCAATGTGGGTTCAATCCTCGTCATCCCATATTGTCCCTTAAGCCTGTCAGCAGATTTCTGAGCGCATAGCCAGGAGTAACCCCTGAGCACAGCTGAGTGTGGTGCAAATACAAACAAAACAAAACAAAATAATACCTTGTATAATAGTGAAAACTCAAGAAGGACACAAGACAATTTCTGGCTGTGTAGATAGTGTGGCCCCACTTCTAGCCTATAAAGCCTGGAGAATGGGTCAGGAAGATGGCCCCACAGACTAGAGCACATGCTTTAAATTGCAGGAGCCCAAGGTTCAACCTGCAGCATTGCATAGTCTCTGTAGGAATAGCCAGCCAGGAGTGATCCTCAAGTACTACCAGATGTAACCCCCACAAAAGAAAAAAGAAATCTGTAACACATCTTACTAGTTAAAAACATTTTCTTTTGGGCCCGGAGAGATAGCACAGCGGCATTTGCCTTGCAAGCAGCCGATCCAGGACCAAAGGTGGTTGGTTCGAATCCCGGTGTCCCATATGGTCCCCTGTGCCTGCCAGGAGCTATTTCTTTTTTTTTTTGTGGTTTTTGGGTCACACCCGGCAGTGCTCAGGGGTTACTCCTGGCTCCATGCTCAGAAATTGCTCCTGGCAGGCACAGGGGACCATATGGGACGCCGGGATTCGAACCGATGACCTTCTGCATGAAAGGCAAACACCTTACCTCCATGCTATCTCTCCGGCCCCCCAAAAAAAAAATTTCTTTCTTTCTTTCTTTCTTTCTTTCTTTCTTTCTTTCTTTCTTTCTTTCTTTCTTTCTTTCTTTCTTTCTTTCTTTCTTCTCTTTCTTTCTTTCTTTCTTTCTTTCTTTCTTTCTTCTTTCTTTCTTTCCTTCCTTCCTTCCTTCCTTCCTTCCTTCCTTCCTTCTTCCTTCCTTCCTTCCTTCCTTCCTTTCTCTCTCTCTCTCTCTCCTTCCTTCCTTCCTTCCTTCCTTCCTTCCTTCCTTCCTTCCTTCCTTCCTTCCTTCCTTCCTTCCTTCCTTCCTTCTTTCTTTCTTTCTTTCTTTCTTCGTTTCTTTCTTTCTTTCTTTCTTTCTTTCTTTCTTTCTTTCTTTCTTTCTTGCTTTCTTTCTTTCTTTCTTTCTTTCTTTCTTTCTTTCTTCCTTTCTTTCTTTTTTCTGTTTTGGACCACACCTGGCTGTGCTCAGGCTTATTCCTGGCTCTGCACTAAAGGATCACTCCTGGTGGGGCTCCTGTCTTAGGGGACTATAACTAGTCTGAGGATCAGACTAGGATGGGTCAAGTATAAGGCAAGCAACCTACTGCTGTACTATTTCTATTGTACTATTTCTCTAGTCTCCCAAAACATTTTCCTCTGAAATAATGACAGAAATATAGGAATTCAGAGATGATCCCAGGGAGATCCAGTACACTCTTTATCCACCCTCCCTCATTGTCAATTATTTCTGAGGTGAGAGTGCACTTCAAAACCAAGAAATCAATGTTGGTGCAATCCAAGAGCTTTTAAAAATTTAACTGGCTGTTTCTTGCAATAATTAATGTGTTAATGTTATGTGTTTACTCACATACATAGTTCTATACTTATGAGGCCGGAGAGATAGCACAGCAGTAGGGCATTTGCCTTGCATGTGGCTGACCCAGGGCAGACCTGGGTTTAATCCCCCAGCGTCCCATATAGTCCCCCAAGCCAGGAGCGATTTCTGAGTGCATAGCCAGGAGTACCCCTGAACACCGCCAGGTGTGACCTAAAAAACAAAACAAAACAGGGCCTGGAGAGATAGCACAGCAGCGTTTACCTTGCAAGCAGTCTATCCAGGACCAAAGGTGGTTGGTTCAAATTCCGGTGTCCCATATGATCCCCCGTGCCTGCCAGGAGCTATTTCTGAGCAGACAGCCAGGAGTAACCCCTGAGCAACGCCCAAAAACCAAAAAAAAAAAACAAAAAAAACAAACCCCTCCCCCCAAAAAAAAACAACAAACAAAACCAAAACAAACCATAGTCCTATACTTACATGTGTCCCTTTGTAATTCTCTTTACAATCAAGAAACAGATTTGTACCATCATACAAGATTCCCTCATTCATTTTTTACAGCTAACTCCATACCCTCCTTACTCCCTAATCACTTGCAGTTATTATTTTCCTTTCAAAATAATTATTATTCCATGTATATAACATAAATGGTATTGTACATACATTAATTCGATATTAGCTTTTAAAATCTAGCACTGGCCAGAGAGTAAGTATATTGGGTAGGTTCCTTTTTTTTTTTTTTTTTTTTTTTTTTGTGGTTTTTGGGTCATACTCAGAAGCTCTCAGAGGTCACTCCTGACTCCAAGCTCAGAAATCACTCTTGCCAGGCTCGGGGGACCATATGGGATTCGAACCACTGACCTTCTGCATGCAAGGCAAACACTTTACCTCCATGCTATCTCTCTAGCCCCGTGGGTAGGTTCCTTGACTTGCAGTCATCCCATATGGTCCTCTGATCTTCCCAGGAATGATCCCTGAGTGCAAAGCCAGGAGTAAACTCTGAGGACTGCCAAGTATGCACCCTTTACCCCTCCAAAAAAAAAACCCCACAACCCTGCAAATAAAAACAAATTTAGCTTAATTCCTTTGAGCTATATTCAAGTTGTGTTTTGGACTTGCAATAGATCGTTTCTATCTATAACTCATGCCATTTTTAAAATTTGTTTGTTTGGGGGCCACACCTAACAGGGCACCTGGCTCTGAACTCAGAAATTGCTCCTGGCAGGCTTGGGGACCATATGGGATGCCGGAATCGAACCTAGGCCCAGTCACTCTGGCCCCCGGCCCAAGCTTATGCATTTTTATTGCTGGCTAGTATTCCAGTGGGTCAGAATTCTCAATCTCTCTCTCTCTCTCTCTCTCTCTCTCTCTCTCTCTCTCTCTCTCTCTCTCTCTCTCTCTCTCTCTCTCTCTCTCTCTCTCTCTGAGATTTAGGATGAAGAATTGGCTCAGGTGATCAGAAAGACAAAGTGACAGTATGCTGTGTCCATGGACACTAAACTCCCTTGTGGTGTCTTTTAGTCACATTCCAACACCTGAAAAACAGGGAGGAAACAGATGAGACTCCTAAAATTGGGTCAGAAGATGATAGGAGGTGTCCCAGCAGTGCAAACAAAGAAGTAAGAGGCAAAAGTGGGAAAGCACAATCAGAGATGGTGTGCAGGATTTCCCTTAAGACAGGTTGGCTTATTTTTCTGTGCATAGTCATTAGAGTCATTGTGCCAATGAAAAACCATGATTGGAGTATGCTGCCACCAGGTGGCAAAAATATGCATAATCACAAACAGAAAAAGGAGAAACAGAAGGCTTTAATGAAGCTACATGAAATCACCAGGATTCTTCAATGCATCTCAAAAGATGCTCTTAAACAAATGCTGGGCTGGAAAGATAATAAAGCAGGTAGGGCTTTTGCCTTTCATGTGGCCAACTTGGGATCCACTCACTTCATATTCCCCTTTCCTCCACTCTTCCTCCAGCCAGCCAGGAGTAATTCCTAAGTGATGCAGAGCCAGTAGGTGAGCACTGCCAGGTGTGGCCCCCAAACTAACTAACCAGCCAACCCAAAAATTCAAAACCCAAAATCCCAAATGCTGGACTGTAGAGATACTATGGGGCTTAGATAATAAGCCTTTGTTTGATCCCTGGCACCACAGATGGCCTGGTGAGTACCACTAGGGGTCACTCCTGAGCACAGAGAAAGGAAAAGTCCCTGAGCATCCCCAAGTGTGCCCCCAAACACATTACATAAACATTAACCCATGTACTATATTTCAGGTACCAAAACGCTGGGCCAAACGTAATAATAGTTATGCTTTTTGAATCTGCGAATATCGTGATCACATTTAATACTTAGAACACTCAGGATGATGAAATCACTGTCCAAGGTTAAATCAGATCAGAAATTAATGTGTACCCTTGCTCCCTTATTCATGTCATGACTTCACCACCTCCTCCCACTATTTTTTTTTATTTTTGGGGGGCCACAGTCGGTGACGCTCAGGGGTTACTCCTGGCTGTGCCCTCAGAAATCACTCCTGGCTTGGGGGACCATATGGGCATTGAACTGTGGTTCGTCCTAGGCTAGCTCAGGCAAGGCAGATGCCTTACCGCTCCGCACCACTATTCCGGCCCCACTACATTCCCTTCTGCTTAGATTTGATGTCACTTGCACCTGCTTTCCTTATAACCCCTCTCCCACTTACGGTGGTGCTTAAATTTTTCCTAGAAGACTGGCTTGGGTACTTGCACTCCCCAGCCTGCCTTGAATGGTTTCCTATTGAATTCAGCCTGGTGTATCCTCTGCATTACTGAAAGGCTACACTACCACCCCAGAAGATCCCTTCCATAGATTCTCCCCCTGACTTCAGTTTAGTCTTCTTGCCTATCAGGCCTCAGGCTTCCCACAGCTACCCAGTATTCTAGTTCCTGGGCATCTGAGTTTCCCTTGAGTATCTTGATTTTACCAATCTCAGTAAATAGCATCTTATTTTCCCTATTTGTTTGAAGAGCAAGTTACCTCTTTCCTCCCTTCCCCCTTTCATCCATTGGGCATCTTTCCAATTTTAGTATATGTGCTGCTGCAAAAGCAAGCATAGCAAGTTACTTTTTGTTGTTGCTGTTGTTGTTTTTTGGGTCACACCCAGTAGTGCTTAGAAATTGCTCTTTAAGAGGTCATAGTGTTTTTTTTTTTTTTTTTTTTTGGTGACAGATCTAGTGATACTTGGGGGGACCAGGCAGTACTAGAGATAAAACTGAGGCAGCTATATGCAGTATATACCTACTGAATCATCTCCTTAGCCCAAGAAGTGTTTTGTTTTTTTGGTTAGGAGCAATTTCTGTCTGAGTGCAGAGCCAGGAGTAACCCCTGACCTTCACTGGGTGTGACCCCAAAACAAACAAAAAAACAAAAAACATTCCTGACAGGCTCGGGAGACCATATGAGATGCTGAGGATTCAACCTGGGTCCATCCCAGGGTTGGCAGCGTGCAGGCAAAACGCCTTACTGTTGTACTATCGCTCTGGCCCCCAGAAGTGTTTTGTTTTGAGGAGGATCACACTTGGTGCTGCTCAGGGATTACTCCTGATAGTATTTTGGAAACCATATGTGAAAGGCAAGAGACTTAACCCCTGTACTATTACTCCACGGTTTGAACTCAAGTGAATTTCCAGGCCCCACTTACATTTTTTTGTTTTCCTCTGGATAAATTATTATAATCGCAATTCCAAAATTGTAATTAAATCCTAAATAGGAATAGGTGGTTTTTGTCCTTTGACAACATATTTTTGTAAGAGTTGAAGACTGGAAGAGAAAAAAGTGACTTTTGTGGGGTGGGTAGGAGAAAGTTCGTTTGGCAGGAGAGGTGAATAACTATGACTACAGTGATTTCTTTGTGTATCATTCCAAGTAACTTTTTGTTTGTTTTGTTTTGTTTTTGGGTCACATCCGGTGGCACTCAGGGTTCCTCCTGGCTCTATGCTCAGAAATTGCTCCTGGCAGGCTCGGGGGACCATATGGGATGCCGGGACTCGAACCACTGTCCTTCTGCATGCAAGGCGAACGCTTTACCTCCATGCTATCTCGCCGGCCCCCCGAGTAACTTTTAATATGCTTGCCACCTGAAATTTTTTTTCCTTTTTTATTTCTGAGCCACATTGCTACATTTGGCTGTGCTGGTCGGACTCTGTGCAAAGCAAGTGCCTTACCAGCTGTACTCTCTTCGCCCTTCATTAGAAAAAGCTCACACTCTTTTGGAGAGCCAGGATCCTTTTTGGTTTGGGGTTTCACACTGTAGTGCTTAGGGCTTTCTCCTGACTCAGCTGTTACGGATCACTGCTGGAGGAGGCTCGGGAGAGCACAAAAGCACAAATCACCTTTATTTTCCCTATTTGTTTGAAGAGCAAGTTACCTCTTTCCTCCCTTCCCCCTTCCATCCATTGGGCATCTTTCCAATTTTAGTATATGTGCTGCTGCAGAAGCAAGCATAGCAAGTTACTTTTTGTTGTTGTTGTTGTTGTTGTTGTTTGGGTCACACCCGGCAGCGCTCAGGGGTTATTCCTGGCTCTATGCTCAGAAATTACTCCTGGCAGGCTCGGGGGACCATATGGGATGCCGGGATTCGAACCACCGTCCTTCTGCATGCAAGTCAAAGCCCTACCTCCATGCTATCTCTCAGATCCTAACAAGTTACTTTTTTTTTGGTGGGGGGAGGGCACACCCGGTGGAGCTCAGGGGTTACTCCTGACAGGCTTCGGGGGCCATATGGGATGCCGGGAATCGAACCGGGTTCATTTCGGGTCCGTCCCAGGTGGGCCGCTTGCAAGGCAAACGCACTACCTCCATGCCATCTCTCCGGCTCCCCAGCAAGTTATTTCTCAACAGCCTTAAAGGGCACCGCGCGCGGCATCAAGCTCCCAGGCCAGCAGCACTTAGGTACCGACCGAAGCCTAGTACGCACGCGCGCGCGCGTTCCCGTCTCGCGCGTCCTCGAGCCCGCCGCGCTCCCCCGTCTCGCGCATGCGCACCGCCATGCGGCCCAGTCCCGCCCTTTCCGGCCCGGGAGGTTTGATTCCCTTGGCGGGCGGAAGTGGCCCAGCCTTCTGCCGAGTCCGAGTCTCTGGGTCCTCCGCGCAGCCCGCGCGCCCCTCAGGTGCGTGTCTCCGGCCGCTGGCGGGTCGGGGGGCGGCGGCGCGAGCCCAGACGGCGCGGCCGAGCCCGAGGACTTTCGCGCTTGACTGTGGAGATGGGATTTGAGCTTCTCCCTGCTGGGACCCGGGCGATGGAGAACGATGCTGCCGGCGACCCCCGGCCTCCACTTGGTCGCCAGGACTTCCCCGGCCTCGGAGCCTCTGGAAGGAGCTTTAGGCACCCAGTGCCGGGGCCACGACCAGGGCCCGGGATGACCGCGCTCGGGAGAGGGCTGGCCCCCAATTTCTCCCCCGGGAGGAGGCGAGGCGCCTCGCGTTTAATTGCTCAATGAAAAACTTCTGTACTTGGTGGGAGAAGCCCGGGAAGCTCGTTGACGCGTCTTTTCATCAGCGGCTCTGTGTTTCCCTCGCTTCTGCTGTGGCCAACCAGATGGGGAAATCAGTTCCCTAATTATTTCTGGTGGTGGTGATGGTGGTTGTGGGGAGCCCAAATCACTCAGGAGACCAGCAAGGAGATTGAACCCGGGTCTGCGGCAAGACAAGACGCCTATCTCTGTACTATATCCCTCCCGGCCCCCATTCAGCCCCCAGTTCTTAACTTTGGAAGTTTTGCTTGTGCATCCAGATTTTCTTGTGGATCCAGACTGCCAGGATTAAGCCCTGTGCATAGCCAGTAGTCACCAGACCAAATCAAAACGAAAACCCCAAACCAAAAGCACGATGTTGATTCGGCTTGCCGCAGCAAGATAAGTCCTAGTCCTTAGGACCTTGTCAAGGGCAGTCAAAGTGATTTGACAGTTTTGATAGGTGTTCCTTCCTGCTGTGTTCTGGGCGTAGGCATCTGAGCGCTCCTCAGGGGTCACTCCCGGTGCCCTTGGAATCTTCTATGGAACAAGGCAGCCTTAAGGGCTGTACTATCTCTGGCCCTTTGCTTATTGGGATTCACACACACACACACACACACACACACACACACACACACACACACTCTGGCCCTTTGCTTATTGGGATTCACACACACACACACACCACACACCCCTGCCCACCCCCACCACCCTCTCTCTGGCCCTTTGCTGATTGGGATTCACACACACACACACACCACACACCCCTGCCCACCCCCACCACCCTCTCTCTGGCCCTTTGCTTATTGGGATTCACACACACACACACACACACACACACACACACACACACACACACCACACCCCACCCCAGCCCACCCCCATATTCCGTATTCCGACGCTCAAGCCATCTCCAGCAATTTGCTCAGGGGCTACTTACTTCTGGCTCTGAGATCAAAAATTACTCCTGGCAGGCAGAGGAGACCATATGGGATGCAGAAGATTGAAGCCAGGTCGGCTGCATGCAAGGCAAACGCCCTATCTGCTTTGCTATCCTTCCAAACACTGCCCGCCTTTTTTGTTTGTTTTTGGGCTACACCGGTGACGCTCAGGGATTACTCCTGGCTATGTGCGATGCGCTCAGAAATAGCTCCTGGCTTGGGGGACCATATGGGACACCGGGGGATTGAACAGCTGTCCGTCCTAGGTCAGCCACATGCAAGGCAAATACCCTACCCCTTGCGCCACCGCTCCGGCCCCCAACCCCATATTTTTAAAACCTTTTTTTGGTTTGGGCCACTCCCGGCGGTACTCATGGGTTACTCCTGGCTTTGCGCTCAGAAAATCGCTCCTGGCAGGCTCCAGGGACCATGTGGGATGCCCAGAACCGAACCCAGGTCTGCCTCTGGGTTTGCCCGCTGCAAGTCAGACACTCTACCCGCTGTTTTATTGGCTCTGTTTTATTGGTCTTTTAATAGATCGAACCTAGGGCTTCACACAAAGCAAGTGCTTTACTGCTTAGCTATATCCCATCACTTTTTTCCCCCAAAAAATTATCATTAAGAAATCTCTGTGTGGGGCCGGGGCGGTGGCGCTAAAGGTAAGGTGCCTGCCTTGCCTGCGCTAACCTTGGACGGACTGCGGTTCGATCCCCCGGTGTCCCATATGGTCCCCCAAGCCAGGAGCAACTTCTGAGCACATAGCCAGGAGTAACCCCTGAACGTTACTGGGTGTGGCCCAAAAACCAAAAACAAACAAACAAACAAACAAAAAAAAAAAAAAAGAAATCTCTGTGTGTTTGTGTGTGCACTTGTGCATGCATACATACATGTGCTGGGAGGGTAGGTGATGTGTGTTTTGTGTGTATGTACTGTGGATAGTTAATATCTGTACTAGTATGTTAGGATAATTGCGTGTGTGTACTGGGAGGGGAGGTAATGCGTATGGCACTTGTGTACTGGTAGGGTAGGTAGTATGTGAGTATATGTGTGTGACTGGAAGGTAGGTTGTGTGTGTATGTTTTTTTTTTCCTGCATGCATATACGTGCCCCTTTTCTTTCACGTTGGGTGATGATTGAGGGTTGCATATACACCTGGATGTGGTGTCTGCATTTTTAGCTGGGGCGCTTGCTGGGGGTTGTAAATTAGGTAACAGTGCTCTCACACTCAGCTGTGGTGATTTCCAGGTTGTGCCTGTTTTAGTTTTGGTGCTTGCCAGGTCATTCTCTTCTTAGAGGCACATAAGTCCTGGTAGTGTTCACTAGCGGTGGACTCCACTTGGCTGCTGTGTGCTCCTATCCCTTATTTTTTGCCACTTTTGGTGCTTATTTGGTTTACTTGCTTACTTGGCTGAAATGGTCAGAAAATGGAGAGATGGGGCTTGAGAGATGGGGCACAGCGGTAGGGCATTTGCCTTGCATGCGGCCGGTCCGTGAGGGTCTCCCAGCCCTGTCAGGGATGATTTCTGGGTGCGGAGCCAGGAGTGACCCCTGAGTGTGGCCTAAGAATCAATCAATCAATAAATAAAGTGTAAAAAAAAAATGGAGCAACAGGGTGCACAGACAGTGGAAGTGCCAGGATCTCACTTAGCACATATTATGATTTGGATCTAAGTTTATGATTTCAGACAGGTGCTCCAAGCCACTCTAGGACCTTCTGATGTTTTTTTTTTTTTTCCCCAAAGGACCAGGTTGGGGCCACATGTGATGGTTGCTCAGGTTTACTCCTAACTTTGTAATTGGGTAGGGCTCACGTAACTTTATGTTGTGCTGGGATCAAACAGTGGTAAACTGGTTACAAGGCAAGCGCCACACTGGCCCTCAACTCTTTACAACTACTTTTTATGTTGGTTGACACATACTTTTGTATAACTCATGTAAGTTGTGAATCATTAGTGTGAAATATTTAATTATATACATGTTAAAATTGGGTATCATTGGAGTTATAATATCCATTTCTATGACTAATGAAGCTGAGCAGTTTTTCATGTTTTATTGGCCATTTGCTTCTTTGTGAAATGCCCTCACCACTCCTTTTTTTTGGGAGGGAATCATACTCAATGCTTACTCCAGGCTGTGTGCTCAGGGATCAGTCCTGGAGTTGTGCAGGGGGACCGACCATATGAAATGCCAGAGATCTTTTTTTATTTTTTATTTTTTTGGTTTTTGGTTTTTTGGCAAAAAACCGGCAGCACTCGGGTTACTCCTGGCTCTTTATGCTCAGAAATCACTCCTGGCAGGCTCGGGGGGACCATATGGGTGCCGGGATTTGAACTGATGACCTTCTTGCATGAAAGGCAAACGCCTTACCTCCATGCTATTTCTCTGGTCCCAAAATGCTAGAGAATCTTAACCAGGGTTTGGCCTGTTACTACAGAGAAAGTACTGCTGTACTATCTCTGGTCCCCATGAAATGCCTTTATGTAATTTGCTTCCTTTTCAAAAATACTGTGTGGGAGTAACAGGTGTTTGGGCTGTTGGCCTTGCATCCTGGATCTGTTCTCAGAGTTACTCCTACCCTTGGTGATGCTGGGGTGGAGGCATAAGCAGTCCTGGGGGATCAAACCAGGTATGGTTTCCATGCAAGAAAAGCACCAGAAGTTTTATACCCCTGTACTATCTCTACAACACCAGCACTACTTATTTTTCCAGTAATATGTTTAGACATGCATAACATTTGTTTCAGTGTTTAATTTTTTGTTTTGTTTTGTTTTTGGTCACACCTGGCAGCATTCAGGGGTTACTCCTGGCTCTATGCTTAGAAATCGATCCTGGCAGGCTCAGGGGACCATAGGAGATGCTGGGATTCGAAACACTGTCCTTCTGCATGCAAGGCAAATGCCCTACCTCCATGCTATCTCATCCGGCCCATTAGTGTTTAATTTTTTAATGACTAGCTCTAAGTTTGAAAGATCCTCTTCTATTTTGAAATATGACTATAGTTCCAGTTTTATCTTTTTTTTGTATACAGTTTTTTTTTTTTTTTTGTTTTGTTTTTTAGGGCCACACCCATTTGATGCTCAGGGGGTTACTCCTGGCTAAGTGCTCAGAAATTGCCCCTGGTTTGAGGGGACCAAATGGGATGCCGGGGGATCGAACCGTGGTCCTTTCCTTGACTAGCGCTTACAAGGCAGACACCTTACATCTAGCGCCACCTCACCGGCCCCTTGTATACAGTTTTACTTTTTTTTTTTTTTTGGTTTTGGTTTTTGGGTCACCACCCGGCAGCGCTCAGCAGGTTACTCCAGGCTCTACGCTCAGAAATCACCCCTTGGCAGGCTCAGGGGACCATATGGGATGCCAGGATTCGAGCCACCAACCTTCTGCATGCAAGGCAAAACACCTCCATGCAATCTCTCCGGCCCCACAGTTTTATCTTTTGTATTTAAGTCTTCACTTAACCTTAAAATGGAGTTGACTTTAATACATAATGTGAGAATTGGTGTCAGGTAGGAGTTGTTTTTCTAGTATCATGTCTAAGGCTTATTTGCATTTATCAGAGATAATTTCTTAAGAGTTTCCTTTTTTGTTTACATATTATTTCTGTCTTACAGTTCTTTAATATCTTGAATTAAACTTAAGGAGGACTATGAAAGATATGATGAACTTCTCAAATACTATGAATTGTATGAAACTATTGGCACAGGTAATGTTTTTTTTTCTTGGACACAGAGGAGTGATAAATAGTTTTGAGAGTATACGGTATTTGGACTATACATTATAAAGGCATGAGCATTTTAGTCTAGCCTATGTAATTGACAGCATTTACAATTTATTTAGTAAAGAAAAAGTAGTGTAAACAAAAAATGGGGAAACCTTATAGATCATTTTATTTAGAGTAAAGTCAGGAGATCTAGGGATCTAAGGATAGTTTAATGGCTTTTTACTGTGATGGGGAAAATATTGGGAATAACTGCCAGGACCCTTTTATTGTTTGTTTTTGGGGCCACACCTCGTGATGCTCAGGGGTTACTCCTGTGCCTGCACTCAGGAATTATTCCTGCAATGCTTAGAGAACCATATGGGGATGCAGAGATTGAACTTGGATTGGTTGTGTACAAGTCAAGTGCCCTATCTGCTATACTATTGCTCCAGCCCCACTTTTTTTTTTTAAAACCTTGGCCACACCTGATTGTGTTCAGGGTTTACTCTTGGCAGGCTCAGGGGTCATGTGGCGTGCAGGTTGGTCATGTGCTAGGCAAGCACCCTACCTGCTGTACTATCTTTCAACCCCCTACCTTTTTAGTTTTTAATTTAACAAAAAAAAATTTATTTTTATTTTGGCCATACCTGGTGACGTGTGTCCTGTGTGATGTTACTACCTGGCTATGAGCTCAGAAAATTGCTCCAGGCTTGGGGAACCATATGGATGCCAGGGCATCAAAACATGGTCCTGTCCTAGGTCAGTGCGTGTAAGACAAGTGCCCTACTGCTTGTGCCACCACGCCCAACCCCAACCAAAAAAAATTAATTATATCATTGTGAGATACATGGTTACAAATGTTGCCTCGTGATTGAGTTTCAGCCATTCAGTATCAAACACCCATCCTTTCATCAGTGCACATTTTGTCACCAATGTCCCCAATTTCCCTCTGTCCACCCTACTGCCCTCTATGTCAGATATTTCTCTCTCTCTTACTTCTCCTTTTTCTGTTACTGAGGGTATCAAGCATATCCATTTATCTCCTTTCCAGCACCCAGGTCTTGTCCAAATTGATCATTTCCAACTATCATTGTCATAGTGGTCAGCTTCTCTGCTCTATCTTTACTCTCCTACTCTTTGTGGCAAACTTTTTACCATGGATTAGTTCTCCTGGCCTCTCCTATCATTATTATTGTCATATTATCTTTTTTTAATAAACCCACAAAGGAGTATGATCATACTATGGTCTAATCCCTCTCTGTCTCATTTCACTCAGTATAATACACTTCATATTCATCCATGTGTAAGGCAAAATTCATGACTCATTGTTCCAAATTACTGTGTAGTATTCCATTGTGTTAAGTGTACTAGTTTCCTATCCATTCTGTTATGAGCTACTTGTGTTTTTTTTTTTTTTGTTGTTGTTGTCGTTTGTTATTTTGGTTTTGGGCCACACTCAGTGCACTCGGGTTACTTCTGGCTCTGTGCTTAGAAATCGCTCCTGGAGGGGCCCGAGAGATGGTATGGAGGTAGGGAATTTGCCTTGCATGCAGAAGGATGGTGGTTCGAATCCCAGTATTCCATATGGTTCCCCGAGCTCCCAGGAGCAATTTCTGAGTGTAGAGCCAGGAGTAACCCCTGAGCGCTGCCGGGTGTGCCCCCCAAAACAAAAAAAAACTTCCCAAAAAGAAATCGCTCCAGGCAGGCTCTGGGGACCAAATGGGATGCCGGGAATTGAACCCAGGTTCATCCAGGGGCGACTGCATGCAAGACAATAATAGGGTTATCACTGTACTATCACTCCTGCCACAGACACTTGTGGGTTTTTTTTTTTTTTTTCTTCCAGATTTGGGCTATTGTGGATATAGTTACAAAGAACATAGGCGGGGCTGGAGAGATAGCATGGAGGTAAGGCCTTTGCCTTTCATGCAGTAGGTCATCAGTTTGAATCTGGCTTCTCATATGGTCCCCCGAGGCCTGCCAAGAGCAATTTCCTGAGCATGGAGCCAGGAGTTTCCCCTGGGCACTGCCAGGTGTGACCCAAAAACCACACACACACCACAAAAGCAAAACAAAGAACATAGGCATGCCAGTTTCTTTTCTGCATCGTGTTTGGGGGCCATTAGGATATATTCCTGGGAGCAGAATTGCTGGAAAAGATCCTATTTCTTTCTAGTTGTGCAATCTAGGAAAATCATGTTGTCTTGGACCCGGAGAGATAGCATAGCAGTAGGGCATTTGTCTTGCATGTAGCTAATCCAGAACAGATGGTGGCTCAAATTCCAGCATTCCATATGGTTACCTGAGCCTGCAAGGAGCAATTTCTGAGCGCAGAGCCAGAAGTGACCCTGAGTGCTACCAGGTGTGACCAAAAAAAACCAAACAAACAAACAAAAAAATTCATTTAGTCTTCCTGTATCTCAGTTTTCTCATTTGCACAATAGGAGAAATTATAATTCCTTTTCTTGAGATTGTGATAATCAAATGAGTTAAGCATTTAAAAGTCTTTAAAACAGGAAGCCGGAGAGATAGCTCAGCTGTAGGGTGTTTGCCCTTGCACAGTAGTGATTCAGGACAGAGGTGGTTCAAATCCCGGCATTCTCATATGGTCCCCCATGCCTGTCAGGAGCCATTTCTGAGCGCAGAGTCAGGAGTGACCCCTGAGCGCTGGTATGACCCCAAAACAAACAAATAAGTCTTAAATAAGGGGCCGGAGGAGTGGTGGCACAAGCGGTAAGGCATCTGCCATGCCCACACTGGCCTAGGACGGACTGTGGTTTTGATCTCCTGGCATCCCACATGGTCCCTCAAGCCAGGAGCGATTTCTAGGTGCATAGCCAGGAGCAAATCCTGAATGTCATCAGGTGTGGGCCCAAAAACCAAAAAAAAAAAAAAAAAAAAAAAGTTATTATTATCCTAAATTTCCATTTAATATTGAGTTTATATGCTTTTCCAAATTCATTTTAGTCTTCTGCCATCATTTTAATGATATTTACTAGCAGATAAATAGCAAGTTCAATATATGGCATGTTAAAATTTATTTGGATATTTTTCTTTTTTTTAATTTAATCACCATGTTTACGAAAATTTTTCATACTGGGGTTTCAGTCATAGAAACCAGTGCGATCTTCCCACCACCAACATTCCCTCATTCTCCCCCTCTCCCCGCACCCCCCTGACTGTCTTTCAGACATTCTGCCTCTCCCTCACTATCATTTTCATGGTAGTTTGTCATTGTGGTTAGTGGCTCTAGCTGCAATCACTGTTCTTATGGCAAGCTTCATGTCATGAGCTGGTTCTTCCAGTGTTTAGGTATATTGCCTCTGGATATTATTGCCATACTGTCTTTTATTTTTCTTATATCTTGCAGATGAGTGAGACTATTCTATGTCTCTCCCTCTCCCTCTGGCTTATTTCACTCAGCATTATAGTCTCCATGTCCATCCATGTATAGGCAAATTTCATGGCTTCATTTTTCCTAATAGCTAGCATAAAATCCATTGTGTAAATTGTGTCCATTGTGTAATGTATACACATGTTGGTTTCAGACTCAGAACTCATATGTACAAAAATTCTATCACTGAACTATATCCTTTTTGTTTTTTGTTTTGTTTTTTCGGGCCACACCCGTTTGATGCTCAGGGGTTACTCCTGGCTAAGCGCTCAGACAAATTGCCCGGGCTTGGGGGGACCATATGGGACGCTGGGGGATTGAACCGCAGTCGCGATCTTTCCTTGGCTAGCGCTTGCAAGGCAGACACCTTACCTCTAGCGCCATCTCATAGGCCCCACATCTTTTTTGTTTTGTTTTTGGGCCATACCCAGTGGTGCTTAGGGATTACTCCTGGCATTGCACTCAGAAATGACTCCTGGTAGGCTTGGGGCACCATATGGGATGCCTGGGATTGAACCTGTGTTATCCTCATGCAAGGCAAATACCCTATCTACTATCTGAGCTAACATCTTTGGGCCTACCAAGATTTTATTTTGGAAATGTTAAAATGAGATTTTTTTTGGTTTTTGGGTCATACCTGGTGGTGCTCAGGAGTTACTTTGGCTCTTCTCGAGAAGGTTGCTCATGGCTGGCACAGTGGAGACCATATGGGAGCTGACAATCGAACCGGAGTCTGTCTGGGGTTGGCCTGGCGTGCAAGACAAATGCCCTTCTGCTGTACTATCACTCTGGCCGTGAGTTTATTTTTAAACTTTATTTATTGATTGATTGATGGGCCACACTCAGCGGTGCTCATGAATCACCTCCTGGCTCTTCACTCAGAAATTGCCTCTGCCAGACTAGGGGGACCATATGGGTACTGCAATCAAACCGGGTCCAAATGTCCCATTGCTGTGCTATCTCTGGCCCTGAGCTTTTTTTTTTTTTTTTAAACAAATAAATACCCAAGGTCTATACATTTTATATATCTGGGGACTATTTTGGCTTTGTGTTCGAGGGGCTACATGGAGCTATGGGGGGTTAAAAGACGGAGTTCTGTAGCATGCAAGCCTAAAACACATTAACTTCCTATTGCTATATGTCTTGGCTCACTTTTAAAGTATTGGGGAAGGTACTGTGGATGTTGCTTAGTGTTTAGAGTATGTACCTTACATGTGTTAGAGCGCTGGCCTCTATCCCCTTGTATCCTCCCACTTTTCATATTGCATAAGGAAAGGTTTTTGTGCTCAATCTTTCACTTACATTAAGAATGATATTTAGATTAGTCATTTTGTCTCTTTATTTTTTCTTTTCCTTAGGTGGCTTTGCAAAAGTCAAACTTGGCTGCCATATCCTCACTGGAGAAATGGTAGCTATAAAAATTATGGATAAAACTGCCCTGGGGGTAAGTTTAAAATCTTAATAAAATATTTATAGATAAGTGTTTAGAATTAAGATATGCATTTTCCTCTAATGTTCTCTTTATTTCCATTGCAATATGTTTTCAAAAAATGCCATTATGGGGGTCAGAGCAATAGCATAGCAGTAAGGCCTTTGCCTTGATCCCGGCATCCCATATGGTTCCTTGAGCCTGCTAGGAGTAACTGGGCGCAGAAGAAAAATTGAACAATTTTTTAAAAGAAAGTAAAAATGGGGCCAGAGTGATAGCACAGCAGATAGGATATTTGCCTCGCACATAACATACTCAGGTTCTATCTCTGGCATTCTATATGTTCCATATGATCCTCAGAGTGTGCCAGGAAAGAGCACAGAGCCAGGAGTAACCCAAGTGCCACCAGGTGTGATCAAAAACTAAAAAAAAAAAAAAAAAAAAATGGGAGAGAAAATAACACCTCAAAATCAATTCAAATACTAGAAAAAATATAAAAGTCCCAAAAAATATAATCAAAGGGGATTTGTGGGGCCGGGCGGTGGCGCTGGAGGTAAGGTGCCTGCCTTACCTGTGCTAGCCTAGGACGGACCGCGGTTCGATCCCCCGGTGTCCCATATGGTCCCCTAAGCCAGGAGCGACTTCTGAGCGCATAGCCAGGAGTAACCCCTGAGCGTCACCGGGTGTGGCCCAAAAACCAAAAAAAAAAAAAAAAAAAAAAAGAAAAACTTAGGCCTTCTCTTAAAATCAAACTAAAGGTGCTTTATTAATAGAACAATGGGTAAGGCAATTAATTGCCTTGCTCACAGTCAACTCATGTTTGATTCGCAGCACTCAATATGACGCCCAAGGCTACCAGTAAAATAATTCCTGAGTTCAGGAGTAAGAGGAACCCTGTAGGCACCACCTGGTGTGGTTCCCCCCAAAAAACGAACAAAAAATTGAGCACGTTACAGCCAAGACCAAGAAATAAATTTGACTGTTATTGGGGGGCTGGATGACAGCACAGCAGTAGGGCATTTGCCTTGCAGGCAGCAGACCCTGACAGGACCGCGTGTTCGAACCCCAGTATCCCATATGGTCTCCTGAGTCCTGCCAGGAGCAATTTCTGAATACAGAGCCAGGAGTAACTCCTGAGCGCCACTGGGTGTGGCCGCCAAAACCAAAAAAAAAAAAAAAAAATTGGCTGTTGTAGGAAGTAATAAACTGCTCACCCCTAGAAGCATTCATGGGAGAAAAAAGGAACTAAATAAGGAAAAGGATTTCATTAAATACTTTGTTTTCATTAAATAACATCCTAGGGATGAGTATAGATAGTACAACAGGTAGGGCCTTTGCCTTGCAAAAGAACGTCAAAAACTTGGGCCTTAAATTGCACAGCCATAGGGTGTTTGCCTTGCAAGCAGCCAATACAGGATGAATCCAGGGACAAATGCTGGTTCAAATCCTTTTCTTTTCTTTTTTTTTTGTGTTGTTTATGATCACAACCCGGCAGTGCTCAAGGGGTTATTCCTGGCTCCAAGCTAGAAATTGCTCCTGGCAGGCACACAAGGGACCATATGGGACACCGGGATTCGAACTGATGACCTCCTGCATGAAAGGCCAAACGCCTTACCTCCATGCTATCTCTCCGGCCCACCAGGAGCAATTTCTGAGCACAGAAACAGGAGTCACCCCTGAGTGACACCGGTGTGACCCATAAACATACAAAAGAAACTCATCTAGGAATCAGAAAAAAAAACTCATCCTAGGGACCAGAGCTATAGTAGGGTAGAGCATTTAGCCTTGCACACTGCCACTGGGTTTCAATCTTCCAGCATCCCATATGGCGCCTTCCAGGAGAAATTCCTGAGCACAGAGCCAGGAGTAACCACTGAGCACTTCCGGGTGTGGTCCATAAAACAAAACAACAACAAAAATCTCATCCTATCTAAAAGTGTCCTCTGGACCTGAGCAATAGTGATAGCTCTGCAGATAGTGGTTTGGTCAAACACTTGGTGAGCCCAGACTCAATCCCAGTAATCCCATTTGATGGTTTTCTCAAGGCCACCAGGTAGTAGTTCCTGAATACAGAACCAGGAATAACCCTCTGAGCATCACCCTGTATACCCCCCCCAAATAATGCCTTTTGTGAGAAAAATTCTGGGGCATATATAGCACTTTAAATCTCTTTATCTGTACTGTCAATCAGATCAACATTTAGGAAGTTTATCATGAAAAATTTAAAGGGAAGGAGATATTAATCCTACAAGATCTGTGGAAGGGAATATAGTAGCAGTAGGAGATGGTGCTTTGCATGCTAGAACCCAGGTTCTATCCCTGGCACTGTAAGAACCAAGTACCCAATTGGAATTGCCACTGAGACCTACCAGGTATGGCCCCAAACCAGAAATAAAATAAAACCATAATGGTATTTTGTTTGTTTGTTTGTTTTTGGGTCACACCCTGTGGCGCTCTAGGGGTCACTCCTCGGATCTGAGCTCAGAAATAGCTCCTGGCAGCAACGGGGGACCATATGGAATGCCAGGATTTGAACCATTGTCTGTCCTGATTCAGCTGCGTGCAAAGCAAATGCCCTACTGCTGTGCTATCTTTCCGGCCCCCCAAATTTTTTAATGATAGCTTAGGTTACAATAGTGTTAGTTTATAGTGTTAATGTGCAAAATTACTACATTTTACCACTGAAAGTATCCAAGGCCCCCATATCATTGGTCTGTATATCATTTTTGTCCTGTCTTTTCATTCCCTCTATCTCTCTTCCTATGAGTTGACTTTATTTCTAACTCTTTTTTTTTTTTTTGTAGGGGGCGGTGGAGGTATTTTGAGTATCCAGGTGATTTGTGCTCAGGGGCTATTTCTGATAGAGGGTGGATGGGGGGAGGTCACACCTGGTGATTAGGAGACCATGATAGTGCCAAATTCTAATTTGGCCTCCTATATGCAAAACATACAATATAGGCCTATGACAGCCTATCATCTCACCTATGACTTAGTTCTCTGCAACTTACTTTTGTGTGTTTGAGAATGTAACTGGTCCTCAATATGTGTCATGTAATGTGACTGTTTTTGGACTGATTTTGGACCATATCTGGGGGTGCTTAGGGCTTACTCTTGATGTTGTATTCAGGGATTACTACTGGAGGTTTTTTTCTTGCACATGGGCTGACTTGGTTTGACCCCCTGCACTTCATAAGGTCCCCTGTATCCACCTGGAGTGATCCCTAAGTGCAGAGCCAGGAGTAAGCCGATGAGGTACCACTGGTGTAGTAGATCTCCCCACAAAAAACTAAATAAATAAAAGAAAGAAAAAAGGAAAATAATGATAAAAGGCAGGGCTGGAGATGATTATATAGTTGTAGGAAGCTTGCTTGTAATGCCAGCTGGGTTCATTATGGTTTTCTTATCAAACTGCATTCCATATGGTCCCCTGAGCAGTACCAGAACTAATTCCTGAGTGCAGAGCTAGAAATAACCTCCGAGCATTGCCAAGTATGGCCCATAAACCAAGGGGGAAGAAAAGACATAAGATCCCAATGGTCCAGGCCTGCACACTGGTGTTTCTGTTGCTTTACTTATCCGAAATGCTAGTGGCTCTTTAGTGGTGTGTCAGGGTGCAGGATCTACTCATGGCAATTCTTATCTGACCACACAGGCCTGATGTTTCCAAGCTAGGGCCTGGTGTGCAGGGCTGCTTGACCTAAGGTTTCTAGCGCTGCACTTTGTAGTACTAAGGGAGATACTAATACATGGCATTGAGAGTTGAGCTCATTGCTTCTAAGGTATGTACTCCATCCTTGTGGACTATACTATCCCCAATCTCTGGAATACTCAGCGCCTTCTCAAGGTGTCTAACATGATTTAGATCTTTTTGGTTACCTTCACTAAATGCATCTTTCATAAAACCCTTATGACATTTTTTTATTCATTTTTGGTAACATCTGGTGATGCTCAGACTTAATTCCTGGTTCTCTCCCTCTGCAATCAGGGAATACTCCTGGCAGATTGGGGCACCATAGTGGTATGCTAGGGCTTGAACCTAGGTGGACTGCATGTAAGACAATGTCCTTCCCAATTGTATTATCTCCCTGGCTCCTCATGCCCCCATTTTGGGTGATCTCATGGGAATTGAGTTTTGTCTGCTTCTTTGTATGCCCAATAGTTTGTTTTGGAATGGACTGTTATCTTCTTGTATGTGTATTTGCAACATTTCCCATAAGAAGCTTAGTGCTCAGAATGACTTGTCTTGTCTGTCTTGTCTCAGATGACTTGCCCCGAATTAAAACAGAGATTGATGCCTTGAAGAATCTGAGACACCAGCATGTGTGGCCAACTCCTACCAGGTGCTGGGAGACAGACAACACCATAATTCCTGATTCTTGAGGTGAGTGTGTGCAGGACTCCTAAAGATGTTGTCTGTCAGTCTTTGCCTGACTGGGCCTCTGTTCCCAGTGACCACATTGTGGATAGCTGTGAACAAGAGTCTGTTATCATTTAGGGCTGGAAATTGAAGATCAAGGCACCAAATACTTTTAGGGGGGTTGGGCTCTTTGTCCTTGTTGCCTAGATGGTTTCTTCTGATGTGCCTTGCACAGTAGTGGGGCATGATATATCTTATTATTTAGATTGAAGCTTGCAGGTAGTGCTTGGGTTCGGGAAGGGGGTACTCACCAGCTCAGTGCTTCTGATTTGCTCCCAGCAGTGCTCTGGCGAACCACTGCTGTGCCTAGGGTGAACTTGGTGTTCCTGAATGCCATGCATCCACTCTAGTCCCTCTGCCATCCTGCCCCTGAAGCCTCTCTTATGAGAGCATTAATTCTTTTTATTTACCCAAAGGTCTTTCTCAGGTTATTTGAAGGAGGAAGGTAGGATTTTAATAGGATTTTTTTTTTTTTTGCATTCTTTGCAGGGAGAGGACAGGGACTGGTAGGGAACACATCTGGCTCCTCTTAATTCAGAGGACCATGCTGTTCTGGGGAGCGAACCTGGGCGTCTCACATGCAGAGCATGAATTCAGTCTCTGGCCCTTAACATGAATTTGAGAGGGCATAAACATTCAGTCATAGTAGTACATGTCTTGGAAGTTAAAAGTACATTTCACTTAAAAGATGGAATATTTACCTAATAAATACTGGGACTGGAGAGATAATAGATCAGCTAAAGCTCTTGCCTTGCCTGCAGCTGACCTGGGTTGGTCATTTGTAAAGCATGTACATTACCCATTGTACTATCTCTGGCCTGGGCATTCCTTGGCTTCTTCATTTTATTTCCTCATTTTTTTCCTTGGCCACAACAAGTGGTGCTCAAGTGTTACTACTGGCTCTGTGCTCAGAATTCACTCCTGGCAGGCTTGGGAGACCATATAGGATGCCGGGGATTGAATCTGGGTTGGCTGAGTGCAAAGCCAAATTCCTACCCTACAGTGCTATTGGCTATGGGCCCCCAACCTCTTATTGTTTGTTTGTTTTGGGGCCACATACCTGGGTGAAGGGGCTTGGGAGACCATCATGGGTTGCTGGGAATCAAACTCAGGTCGATCCACATGCAAGCAAGCATTCCTACCACGCTAACTGTACTAAGGATAAAAGTGTTAAGGTTGAGAATGAGTTTTAGTATTTGCCCTGAAAATAGGAATTCTTTAATGAATTTAAAAAACTACCGTAGAGATTGTTTTTATTTCCCCTGACTAGGTAATAAAGTGTGCTCTAAGATTAAGAGCTACTGTCTTTGGTGGAGCAGTGTGGGCTTGTGTGAGCCTAGACAGACCCTACCTCTCTCCTTCCCTGTCAGTAAGTGATGTGAACAGTCTCAGAGTAAATCATCATTTGAAATTCTCAGGTCTCTGAAATACTGTATGCAGGCCTTCACCAGTGTGTCTGTCTCTCTTTGTTGAAAGTACTGCCCGGGAGGAGAGCTGTTTGACTACATCATTTCCCAGGACCCGCCTGTCGGAGGATAGAGGCGCGTGTGGTGTTCCGTCAGATTGTGTCCGCAGTCCGCCTAATGTACACAGCCGGGGATTATGCTCACAGGGACCTCAAGCCTGTGAGTGACAAGTTTGTGGGGAGCTCCACCTGCAGATGCTACTTGTTCCTTCTCTCTCTTTTTTTTTTTTTTTTTTTGGTTTTTGGTTTTTGGGCCACACCCGGTGGTGCTCAGCCGGTTACTCCTGGCTGTCTGCTCAGAAATAGCTCCCGGCAGGCACGGGGAACCAATATGGGACACCGGGATTCGAACCAACCACCTTTGTCCTGGATCGGCTGCTTGCAAGGCAAAGCGCCTGTGCTATCTCTCCGGGCCCTTGTTCCTTCTCTTTAGACTGTCACCTTTGACCAGCTGCTGGGCTTTATTTTAGGAGGTGTGGAATGAGGGTACAAGGGATTGAGCCTAGGGCTTCATATGGAGTCTGCTCTATCACCAGGTGACAGCACAATCCCTGCTAAGCTTTGTGCCTTTCTTTCTGTTTAATTGAAATACACCACTTTTAATCTCAATAGACTTGCTCATTTATTATGTTTGCTCATTATTAAAGGATTTATTTAATTTTTATTTATTTATTTATTTATTTATTTATTTATTTATTTATTTATTTATTTATTGGTTTTTGGGCCACACACCCGGGTGATGCTCAAGGGTTACTCCTGCTATGCACTCAAGAAGTCGCTCCCTGTCTTGGGGGACCATATGGGAAGCCGGGTGATCGAAACCGCGGTCCGTCCTAGGCTAGCGCAGGCAAGGCAGACATCTTACCTCTAGCGCCACCGCGCCAGCCCCTGATTTATTTAATTTTTAATTTTTTTTTTTTTTTTGAGCCACTACCCAGCAATACTCCTAGTTACTCCTGCACTCAGGAATCACTCCATGCGATTCTAGAACCATATGAGATGCCAATGATAGAACCTAGGTTGGCTATGTGCAAGGCAAGTGCCTATCAGATGTGCTATCACTCAAGGGATTTGTTTTATTTTTTTATTTTTTTTTGGTTTTTGGGCCACATCAGCGGGTGCTCAAGGTTACCTCCTGGCTTGTCTGCTCAGAAATTGCTCCTGGCAGGCATGGGGGATCATATGGATGCTGGGACCATATGGGATTCGAACCACACTTTGTTGGTCCTGGGTCGGTTGCTTGCTAAGCAAATGCTCTACCACTGTGATATTTCTCTGGCCTTCAGGGATTTATTCATTTTAAAGTGGCCACATCTGAGAGTATGGAGGATCATGTACTGAAGACTAAACATGCTCCTGTGGCTTGCACTCTACCATTTGTGACTTCTTCCTGGCCCCCTGGTGCATTTAGATGGATTTTCTTCTTGGCATTCCATTTACTGACAATGGTCAAGCCATCCTAAATGTCTTTGTTCAATACAGCAGTAAACTATAAACTTGAGTATCTTCTCTCTAGGAAGAGAAGAAACGGTTTTTCCTTGAGAATATTGTCACTGAATAGTTCACATTCGACATTTTTTTTTTTTTTTTGGCCTTACCTTATTTGTTTTTTGGGTCACACCCCATGGTACTTAGCTCTGCACTTAGACATTACCCCTCACAGGTTTGGAGGACTATATGGGATGCCAGAGATCAAACCCAGGGTGATGTATGCAAGGCAAATGACTACCTGCTGTACTCTGTTCCCTGAACAGCGTGTTTTAATTCATTTTTGGCACCTCCCAAATGGTGCTCAAGGATCAGGGTCCCTGAGTGGGGTGGGAGTGTACTCCTGGCAGTTTTTGATCAGTTGAGTAATGGTTCAATGCAAAGACCTGTGGATGCAGTGTTGGTCAGGTCCTGTGGTGCTAGGGGCCACCGGGGGCCACACCTGGTGATTGGGGACCTCCTGGGTCATACCTGGAGATTCTTAGAGAACCACATGGATTCAGGGATTGAACTGGTCCCTTGTGTGCACCTTAATTCCTATACCATTTCTTTGGCTCCTAAACAGGAATATTTATTTTATTAAAAAATTTTTTTTATCAATTAAATCACCATGAGTTAGAGTTAAAATGTTGTTGATATTTGAGTTTTGGTTATAGTGTTTCAACATAGTTATTTCCCCAGTGTTGATTTCCCATCACCAATTTAATTTCCCAGTTTATTCTCTAATGGTCCCCCATAGCCAGTGCCCATTCCAGCCTGCTTCTATAGAGACACTTGTAGGGGTGTCATGAAAATTACTTTACCAGACCTGGAGAGATAGCACAGCGGTGTTTGCCTTGCAAGCAGCCGATCCAGGATCTAAGGTGGTTGGTTCGAATCCTGGTGTCCCATATGGTCCCCCCATGCCTGCCAGGAGCTATTTCTGAGCAGACAGCCAAGAGTAACCCCCTGAGCACCGCCGGGTGTGGCCCAAAAACCAAAAAAAAAAAAAAAGAAAAAGAAAAAGAAAATTACTTTACCTTTTTTCAGCATCCCAGTTTTTGTCTATAGTTATTTATTTCCAACTATTATTTTTAAATTATTGTTGTTTTTTGTTTTGTTTTGTTTTGGGCCACCTGGTGTGGCCCCAAAAGCACACCCACAAAGCCAGGGGTTCCTCCTGGATCTTCACTCAGAAATTGCTCTCTGGGAGGCGTGGGGGACCATAAGGGTTGCTGGGAATCAAACCATGTCCATTCTGGGTCAGCCCGTATGTAAGGCAAAACGCCCTCCCATTGTGATATTGCTCCGCCCCCCCATTTCCAACTATTATTGTTATAGTGATCCCTTCTCTGTCTTAATTGCACTTTCCACCCATTTTTATTGTCTTTGGATATTATTCTCATATTCTTTTTTTTAATACCCCCCAGAAGAGTGTGATCATTCTATGTTGAACAGGGATTTTAATCTTTCTTGGTCAGGGTTGGGTTTCTTAGAAAGGGTTTAGTGACATAGAGCACTTTTAATATTCATTTTTTCCTGTGTATTCACAGAAATTCACAGTTTAAACTTGCTCTTGACCCAGATTGCATTTGCTTATAATTGAACAAACAGCACTGAGGAGGAAAGACTTCACGCTAAAAACTTTCCTTGTGGGAAGCTGAACAGTTAGTTACCAGTGTTCCTTTATATAGACAGACTTATGTAGTTTTTGGAAATGGCTAGAGGTGGGATGTAACAGAAGGAAATTAGTATGGAGTTATAAAAATACTGTTTTTTTCCTCCAGGAAAATTTGCTTTTTGATGAATGTCATAAAATAAAGTTGATTGACTTTGGTCTCTGTGCAATACCCAAGGTAAGTGCAGACAAAATACATGTATTTTCTTGTTGTGCACTCCTTTCTATGTTATTTTTTGTTAAATACCAGCCAACTTTTATTGTGTCTGGTTGAATCACAAAGTAATATTAAGTTTCATCTCTTTTGCCAACTTCTTTAGATCAGTGATTTGCAACTGGCCCAACTGTGGCCCCTCCAGAATATTTCAGTGGGATTCTGGGTTAAGATCACATAAATTGGGGTTTGTGACTTGAGACCAGGAGACCTACTGTCAGGATGGGAGGGACCATAGGAAGGAAAGCAAAGTTGGAAGTGGGTCATGGTGGGGAGAAGGTTGAGAGCCACTGTTGAAGTTGCTCCTGATACCATCCATTCCCCCCCCCCCCCTTCAAATTATGAAGGAGAACAAGATGATTCAAGTTCTGTGGTTCTGTTGGAAAAAGAAAAAAAAGCGGAGAAGTCCATCTAGAGGCTATAAACATCAATATAAAAGAAGAAAGGGAAAAAAGAAGAAAACAAAAAACAAAACAAAACAAAAAATACAAGCAAATGACAATAAAATACAGCAACAAAATAAACAATAAAACAACTACCACAAGAAAGAAAAAAAGGGAAAAAGAAAAGAAAAAAAGAAAGGAGGGCTGGTGTGAGTTGCTTGCTTGAAGGATTGTCTTCTCAACCTTTGACTTTGAGTATGTGTTTGATTTGATTCAAATGTGCTTCTTGCAGGCAACAAAATGTTGAATTCAATTTCTGTTTTGTTTCTCCACTCGTTGTCTCTTAATTGGTACATTTAGTCCATTGACACCATAAAAAGAATATTGCCATGTAATTTTGTACTATCTTTTTGTAGAAGTTTGGAGTCTTAGTGTGGTTTGTCTTGCCTTATAGTACCCACTTTAGTCTTTCAAAGTTGATATATGAGTCTCTAAAGTTCCTCAGCTGTTCTTTATCTGTGAAGCTATGTATCCTTCCTCCAAACCTGAATGAGAGTCTGTCTTTATGAAGTATTGTGGTTAGGCATTCTTTTTTTTTCCTCCACTATATCCCACAACTCACTGCCTTTGGGCCTTGCAGAGTTGTTTGTGATAAATCTGATATAGATTTTTTTGTTTGTTTGTTTTTGGGTCACACTCGGCAGCACTCAGGGGTTACTCCTAGCTCTGTGCCCAGAAATCGCTCCTGCCAGGCAAGGCAGAATATATGGGATGCTGGGATTTGAACCACTGTCCATCCTGGATTGGCTGCATGCAAGGCAAATGCCCTACAGCTATGCTATCTTCTGGCCCTATAAACCTTTTTTTTTTTTTTTGGCTTTTGGTTTTTGGGTCACACCCAGCAGTGCTCAGGGGTTACTCCTGGCTCTGCTCTCAGAAATCACCCCTGGCAGGCACAAGGGATGCTGGGATTTGAACCACCATCCTTCTGCATCTAAGGCAAATGCCTTATCTACCACTGTGCTATCTCTCCAATCCCAATTCTTTTTTTTTTTTTTTTTTTTTATTGAATCAATTGTGATCTATAGAGTTGTTCACAGTTGAATTTTAGATATACAATGAGTCAGGGCCCTTCTCACCACTAGTGTCAACATCTCTCCACCAATGGACCCAGAGTGCATCCTATACTACCATACCTTGCTCCCTGGCCTACCAGTATAACAGACCCCATTAAGTTTAGATGATTAAAGTTAAAGTTTAGGTCCCTTGATTCTATTATCATTGACTTTGACTTGGGTAGTTAGTTCCTTGCTAATGCATCCGAAACCACTTTCCTCCGGGCCCCCAACCTTTATTCCTTTCTTCTTAGTTTTATAGAAAAATATGGGAATATATGGTAAAATGAAGTAATCCGTGTCCCAAGGGTCTATGAAAAAGGCAGGAGCCCCAATTTAAAAGATAAGAGATAAAAAAAATACAAATAAAAATAAAGAGAGGGGTGTGTGTGTGAGAGAGAGAGAGAGACACTGCTGCTCAGGGATTACTCCTGGATAAAAAATTACAAATAAAAATAAAGGGAGGAGAGTGTGTGTGTGTGTGTGTGTGTGTGTGTGTGTGTGTGTGTGTGTGTGTGTGTGTGACACTGCTGCTCAGGGATTACTCCTGGCTCTATGCTCAGAAATCGCTCCTGGCAGGCTTTGGGGACCATATGGAATGCCAGGGGTCAAACCGGGGTCGGTTCTGGGTTGGCTGTGTGCAAGGCAAACACCTTATCGCTGTGCTATCGTTCCAGCCCCTAGTTTGTTTATTTATTTATTTTGTATAGGCACAGCAAAATATGGGGAAAATATAAAGGAAAAACCTTTCGCCTAAAAACAGAAGCATCCTGGCATAAGACCAACTGTAGGCTCCAGGCATACTAAGTTGTCTAACCCCAAAGTCTTTCACAATCATGGTTTTGCGGGTCATGTTTCTGTAATTAGAGACCCTTATTTTTGTATAGATCCTATGTCAAAATAACGATGACCCGGAGTGTCTTCTGATTTCATCTTTCCATTAGGTGGCAATGCAGAGAACCATGCCCTGAGAGCAGGTTGTTGTCACCAAGTCATCAGGGTGTCATATGAACCCACTCTGGAACAAATTGATGCCAGGGCAGCATTAGACTTCTTCCCTGGCAGAAGTTCGATTCCTGTTGCTGGTGTAGAAAACAGTGCTGATTCCATTGATGGGGTCCAAGGTTCAGGGAGAATGGGCAATGTCTGATCTTCTGAAGCCTAAGCCAAGTCACTGTGACAAGTGTTCAGGGTGTAAGGCCCCACTGCATTATAAAATGTATGTGTTCCTATCCCTATTAGGTATGAATTGTTTGCATATGTAAAATCTGCTATAAATCTTAAGGATGTGCTTTTGTATATACTTTCATTTTTGATCTTGCTGCTTTCAACACGCTGTCTGTGGTTTTCTTTATTATGAACTTGGATGTGCCTTGGGGTGTTTTTATTTGGGTTTCTTTTAGTTGGTACTCTGGGTATTCAGGATGTGGATGCATGTTCTCTTCAGTTCTGGGACCTTCTCAGCAATGATGTCTTTGTTGTTTCTTCATAGGAGTTTTCTTCCTGGTTATCTGGGACCCCAACAGTTTTATATTGTTTCTGTTAAATTTATCCCAAATTCTATTAGTGTCTGTTCAATTAGTTTGATGATTTTCTCCATCTTCTGTTCATTTATTTTGAGGCTATATTTTCCTTCTTGTTGTCTGGAGGTTTTCTTTACTTTATCTTTGAGTTTATTGATTCTGTCCTCAGCAGCTATTACTTTGCTGGTGAGACCTTCCAATGACTTTTTCATTTTGCTTACCAGGCTTTTCAGTTGTGGAATTTCTGTTTGTATTTTTCTCATTTTTCTCTCAGATTCTCCTTTGTTTTATTGGCAGTCCATTCCATTGTTCGTTTGAGCTCATTGAACATCCTAAATATTTCCACTCTGAGCTCCATTTCAGAGAGGTGATGTCCTAGTTGATTAGTATACATTGGGTGTACAGGATTGCCATCTTTACCTAGTAGGCATGGTAGGGTTTTGTGTTGCTTTACCATGGTACCCTGTCTCTCAAGGTGCTTCTTTTCTATGTCACTATCAGTCTTCTCTACTGCCAAGGATGTCTCAGGGGATTTTGTATGGGTAAGAGATAATTTGTGGCTGCATAGAGCTTAGCCTGCATGGCCTCTGACCTGTGTGGATGGCTAGGCTACAATTCCTGTTGTTGTTGGGGCCACTCTTGGTGGTCCGCTCCATTGCCCATACTCACCACATACAGCTTTGTCACTGCAGGTACCTTGGTGGTTGTTGGGGCCGCTTTTGCTAGTTCTCTGTTTTAAGTATTTTGCTGGCCCCTCATGTGGTGCATTTCTATTTAGATTTGATTTCTTTTCTTTTTTTTTTTTGTGTGTGTGTTTTTTGTTTATGTTTTTTGGGTCATACTTAGATGTGCCCAGGAATCACTTCTGGCAGGTTTGGGGGACCAGATGAGATGCTGAGGATCGAACCCTGGTAGGCTGTGTGCAACCCACTGTTCTATCACTCCAGCCCCAAGGTATGTGACTTCTTGGCCCTGTACTTACTAGGGCTGTGCTGCTGTAGGCACCTTTGATACTGCTGGGATTGCTCTCACTAGTCCTCTGCATGGCCCTGCAGGTCACCAGGTCACTGCCATTTTATTTATTTGTGGGTGTTTTTTAGGGCCACATCCAGGGGCACTCAGGGGTTACTCCTGGCAGGGGACCATGTGGAATGCTAGGAATTAAATCTGGGTCAGCCACATGCAAGGCACACACCATACCCTGCAGAGGCATCATGCTCATTGCTGGTCTTTGCCTATTCGTAGACCCAGTAGTTGAAGTCACTCCCATTAGTGCTTGGAGGACCTGCAGTGCCAGGGATAGAATTAGGCCTCCCACATGTGAAGAACATCCACAGTTCATAATTATCTTCCTGGTAAAATTAACCCATGCACATATATATATATATATATATATATGTACACACACACACACACACACACACATGCACGGTTTTGACTGGCAGGCACATAAAGATAGAATATTCCATGAACAGATGAACTGGTATAAGTCCTGCCTTCACAAATTTATTTATTTATTTATTTATTTATTTATTTATTTATTTATTATTTATTTAGCTAGTAACTAAACCTAGGCCCTCATGTATGCAATTCAATTGCTCTATCATGGAGCCTCATTCCTGGGTTGGCCACATGTTTATAAGTTAGGGTTATGTAGTCATTAGGTGAGGCCTTTGTTTATTTAGGAGTTTTTGGGGCCAGGCAGTGGCGCTAGAGGTAAGGTGCCTGCCTTGTCTGCGCTAGCCTTGGACGGACCACAGTTCGATCCCCCGGTGTCCCATATGGTCCCCCAAGCCAGGAGCAACTTTTGAGTGCATAGCCAGGAGTAACCCCTGAGCGTTACCAGGTGTGGCCCCAAAACCAAAATAAATAAATAAATTTAGGAGTTTTGAGAATTTAGTGCAAAGCTGCTCTTTGTTATTCAAATATAGTTGATTTTAGATGACAATACTTTCCTTATAGAAGAAGGGAAAAACTTACATGCCCTCTAACGTTTTCTTCTCTTATATTTGCTTGATTTATTCCCCGTAGCACCCCAGCATGGCTTCTCTCTGAGAGGACTATGACTTACTGACTTTGGTCTTCCTTGTGGTGTTGTTGGAGGCTTCCTCTTGACTGTACCACGAATAGTCCTTTCAGTCTCTAAACAGCACTGTCTGCATTCATTAACAGTGTGGAAATTAAATAGAAAAAAATCTGGAGACAGCCTAAGTGCCCAAAAAATAGGTGACTGGATAGAGAAGTACATATACACATTTTATTTATTTAATTTTACTTTTTTGGGCCACCTACGCACTGTGCTATTGCTCCAACCCATCGTATACACACACACACACACACACACACACACACACACACACACACACACACACACACACACACACACACACACACACACAATGGAGGGGCTGGAGAGAGAGCACGGAGGTAAGGTGTTTGCTTTGCACGCAGAATGTCGGTGGTTTGAATCCTGGCATCCCATATGGTCCCCTGAGCCTGCCAGGAGCGATTTCTGAGCATAGAGCCAGAAATAACCCCTGAGCGCTGCTGGTTATGACCCAAAATCCAAAAAAAAAAATTATGTATACACACACACACACAATGGAATACTAGCCATAGGAAAATGAAATCATGCAGATTTCTGCTTTGGATCTGGATCATATCATGTTGAGTGATATCAATCAGAGGGAGAGAGACAGACACAGAATGATCTCTCTTATATGTGGGGTATAAAGAAACTTTGTATGGGAAAAAATGTGCAAAGGCAAGAGAAATGATGACAAGAGCTGATCTTCTGTAGAAAGTTTGCCACAGGGCCCAGGGTGGAGGAATAAGTTAGGGAACACTAGGATTGTGGTGGAGGGGAAAAGTATCTGCCACAGAGGTACATTAGTGGAGGGAAATTAGTGGGGACATTGATAGAGGGAAATGGAACCTGGTAAAGGGATTGGTGTTAGAACATTATGTCAGAATCTCAGTATTGAATAACTTTGTTTATTTTTATACTTTTATATTTGATAACTTTTTATAACTATAACTAATATTCACTGAATAAAAAATTAAAATAGTTATAATTACAGACTTGTCTCAGCCTTTCTTAGTTCTGTGATTATTTCCTGTCCTCATCAGAATGAGTTTGGTGCAGAGGGAAGCAGATTGTATCCATTTTGGTTGCATATCTGTTTCTTTCTGGTTTTCCTCTCCCTCTTTAACCTCTTCAAATAGTGGAGGCCTGAGTCTGAGAACCACATGATCGAAGGCATGTTTTTGACTGGCAGGCACATAAAGATAGAACATTCCATAAACAGATGAACCAGTGTAAGTCCTGTCTCCACAGGAAGCAGAGAAGGATGTCTGTGACAGACTGCATTAGCTTTTTTTTTTTTTTTTTTTTTTGTGGTTGCAGAGAAGGATGTCTGTGACAGACTGCATTAGCTTTTTTTTTTTTTTTTTTTTTGTGGTTGCTGCAGAGCCTGCCACATAGACACCATCTCAAAAGACAGGTTTAGCTGAGATGGAATTGCCTCCGTTTTTTGTTTAGGTTGTGAACATGTCCTGGGTGTGTTGTAGCTCTAAATGAAATCTCACAGTTTCACAAGTCCTTTCCTAGTTGTAGAACTCTTTTAAGTGTTAATGTAGTATCATATTGCCCTATTTATTTTTATTTTTTTTGCATTTTTGGGTCACACCCGGCAGTGCTCAGGGGTTACTTCTGGCTTTGCACTCAGAAATCGCTCCTGGAAGGCTGGGGACCTGTGGGATGCCGGGATTCGAACCACGTCTGTCCTGGTTCGGCTGAATCCAAGGCAAATGCCTTACTGCTGTGCTATCTCTCTGGCCCTGTATTGCCCTATTTCTGTGGGAAGGCAGAAGATAATAAGTTCCTTTTTTTTTTTTTTTTTTTTTTGGGTTTTTGGGTTTTTGGGCCACACCCGGCAGTGCTCAGGGGTTACTCCTGGCTGTCTGCTCAGAAATAGCTCCTGGCAGGCATGGGGGACCATATGGGACACTGGGATTCGTACCAATCACCTTAGGTCCTGGATCGGCTGCTTGCAAGGCAAACACCGCTGTGCTATCTCTCCGGGCCCCAAGTTCCTTATTTTAATGGGTCTGAAAGCTAAGGTCATGATTTACAACCAAATCTACAACTGAATTTAGAAAATACACTTCTGAAACCTCTTTGGGTACTATATTGCTTTCTTTCTTTCTTTCTTTCTTTCTTTCTTTCTTTCTTTCTTTCTTTCTTTCTTTCTTTCTTTCTTTCTTTCTTTCTTTCTTTCTTTCTTTCTCTTTCTTTCTTTCTTTCTTTCTTTCTTTCTTTCTTCTTTCTTCTTTCTTTTCTTCTTTCTTTTCTTTCTTTTCTTTCTTTTTCTTTCTTTTCTCTTTCTTTTCTTTCTTTTCTTTCTTTCCTTTCTTTCTTTCTTTCTTTCTTTCTTTCTTTCTTCTTTCTTTCTTTCTTTCTTTCTTTCTTTCTTTCTTTCTTTCTTTCTTTCTTTCTTTCTTTCTTTCTTTCTTTCTTTCTTTTCTTTCTCTTTCTTTCTTTCTTTCTTTCTCTCTTTTTCTCTTTCTTTATTTAAACACCTTGATTACATACATGATTGTGTTTGGGTTTCAGTCATAAAAGGAACACCACCCATCACCAGTGCAACATTCCCATCACCCATGTCCCAAATCTCCCTCCTCCCCACCCGACCCCTGCCTGTACTCTAAACAGGCTCTGCATTTCCCTCATACATTCTCAATATTAGGACAGTTCAAAATGTAGTTATTTCTCTAACTAAACTCATCACTCTTTGTGGTGAGCTTCCTGAGGTGAGCTGGAACTTCCAGCTCTTTTCTCTTTCGTGTCTGAAATTTATTATTGCAAGAATGTCTTTCATTTTTCTTAAACCCATAGATGAGTGAGACCATTCTGCGTTTTTCTCTCTGACTTATTTCACTCAGCATAATAGATTCTGTGTACATCCATGTATAGGAAAATTTCATGACTTTATCTCTCCTGACAGCTGCATAATATTTCATTGTGTATATGTACCACAGTTTCTTTAGCCATTCGTCTGTTGAAGGGCATCTTGGTTGTTTCCAGAGTCTTGCTATGGTAAATAGTGCTGCAATGAATATAGGTGTAAGGAAGGGATTTTTGTATTGTATTTTTGTGTTCTTAGGGTATATTCCTAGGAGTGGTATAGCTGGATCGTATGGGAGCTCGATTTCCAGTTTTTGGAGGAATTTCCATATTGCTTTCCATAAAGGTTGAACTAGACGGCATTCCCACCAGCAGTGGATAAGGGTTCCTTTCTCTCCACATCCCCGCCAGCACTGTTTGTTCTCATTCTTTGTGATGTGTGCCATTCTCTGTGGTGTGAGGTGGTATCTCATCTTTGTTTTGATTTGCATCTCTCTGATGATTAGTGATGTGGAGCATTTCTTCATGTGTCTTTTGGCCATTTGTATTTCTTCTTTGTCAAAGTGTCTGTTCATTTCTTCTCCCCATTTTTTGATGGGATTAGATGTTTTTTTCTTGTAAATTTCTGTCAGTGCCTTGTATATTTTAGAGATTAGCCCCTTATCTGATGGGTATTGGGTGAATAGTTTCTCCCACTCAGTGGGTGGCTCTTGTATCCTGGGCACTATTTCCTTTGAGGTGCAGAAGCTTCTCAACTTAATATATTCCCATCTGTTAATCTCTGCTTTCACTTGCTTGGAGAGTGCAGTTTCCTCCTTGAAGATGCCTGTAGTCTCAGTGTCCTGGAGAGTTTTGCCTATGTGTTGTTCTATATATCTTATGGTTTGGGGTCTGATATCGAGGTCTTTAATCCATTTGGATTTTACCTTCGTACATGATGTTAGCTGGGGGTCTAAGTTTAATTTTTTGCAAATGGCTAGCCAGTTGTGCCAACACCACTTGTTGAAGAGGCTTTCCTTGCTCCATTTAGGATTTCCTGCCCCTTTATCAAAAATTAGGTGATTGTATGTCTGGGGAACATTTTCTGAGTATTCAAGCCTATTTCACTGATCTGAGGGTCTGTCCTTATTCCAATAACATGCTGTTTTGATAACTATTGCTTTGTAGTAAAGTTTAAAGTTGGGGAAAGTAATTCCTCCCATATTCTTTTTCCCAATGATTGCTTTAGCTATTCTAGGGTGTTTATTGTTCCAAACAAATTTCAAAAGTGCCTGATCCACTTCTTTGAAGAATGTCATGAGTATCTTTAGAGGGATAGCGTTGAATCTGTATAACGCCTTGGGGAGTATTGTCATTTTGATGATGTTAATCCTGCCAATCCATGAGCAGGGTATGTGTTTCCATTTCCGCGTGTCCTCTCTTATTTCTTGGAGCAGAGTTTTATAGTTTTCTTTGTATAGGTCCTTCACATTTTTAGTCAAGTTGATTCCAAGATATTTGAGTTTGTGTGGCACTATTGTGAATGGGGTTGTTTTCTTAATGTCCATTTCTTCCTTATTACTATTGGTGTATAGAAAGGCCATTGATTTGTGTGTGTTAATTTTGTAGCCTGCCACCTTGCTATATGAGTCTATTGTTTCTAGAAGCTTTTTGGTAGAGTCTTTAGGGTTTTCTAAGTAGAGCATCATGTCATCTGCAAACAGTGAGAGCTTGACTTCTTCCTTTCCTATCTGGATTCCCTTGATATCTTTTTCTTGCCTAATCGCTATAAAAAGTACTTCCAGTGCTATGTTGAATAGGAGTGGTGAGAGAGGACAGCCTTGTCTTGTGCCAGAATTTAGAGGGAAGGCTTTTAGTTTTTCTCCATTGAGGATAATATTTGCCACTGGCTTGTGGTAGATGGCCTTCACTATATTGAGAAAGGTTCCTTCCATTCCCATCTTGCTGAGAGTTTTGATCAAGAATGGGTGTTGGACCTTATCAAATTCTTTCTCTGCATCTATTGATATGATCATGTGGTTTTTATTTTTCTTGTTGTTGATGTTGTGTATTATGTTGATAGACTTATGGATGTTAAACCATCCTTGCATTCCTGGGATGAAACCTACTTGATCATAGTGGATGATCTTCTTAATGAGGTATTGAATCCTATTTGCCAGGATTTTGTTGAGGATCTTTGCATCTGCATTCATCAGCGATATTGGTCTGTAATTTTCTTTTTTTGTAGCATCTCTGTCTGGTTTAGGTATCAGGGTGATGTTGGCTTCATAAAAGCTATTTGGAAGTGTTTTCGTTTGTTCAATTTCATGAAAGATTCTTGCCAGGATTGGTAGTAGTTCCTCTTGGAAAGTTTGAAAGAATTCATTAGTGAATCCATCTGGGCCTGGGCTTTTGTTTTTGGGCAGACTTTTGATTACCATTTTTATTTCATCAATGTGATGGGGGTGTTTAGATATGCTACATCCTCTTCCTTCAACAGTGGAAGATTATAAGAGTCCAAGAATTTATCCATTTCTTCCAGGTTCTCATTTTTAGTGGCATAGAGTTTTTCAAAGTAGTTTCTGATTACCCTTTGAATCTCTGTCATATCAGTAGTGATCTCTCCTTTTTCATTCCTAATACGAGTTATCAAGTTTCTCTCTCTCTCTCTTTCTTTGTTAGGTTTGCCAGTGGTCTATGAATCTTGTTTATTTTTTCAAAGAACCAACTTCTGCTTTCATTGATCTTTCGGATTGTTTTTTGGGTTTCCACTTCGTTGATTTCTGCTCTCAGCTTTGTTATTTTCTTCTGTCTTCCTATTCTTGGGTCCTTTTGTTGAGCATTTTCTAGTTCTATGATTGTTTTTTGGGTTTCCACTTCGTTGATTTCTGCTCTCAGCTTTGTTATTTCCTTCTGTCTTCCTATTCTTGGGTCCTTTTGTTGAGCATTTTCTAGTTCTATTAGCTGTGTCATTAAGCTACTCAGGTAAGCTCCTTCTTCCTTCCTGATGTGTGGTTGCAAAGCTATAAATTTTCCTCTCAGTACTGCTTTTGCTGTGTCCCATAAGTTCTGATAGTTTGTGTCTTTATTGTCATTTGTTTCCAGGAACGTTTTGATTTCCTCCTTGATTTCATTTCGGACCCACTGGTTATTGAGTATGAGGCTGTTTAACTTCCAGGTGTTAAAGTTTTTCTTTTGAGTCCCTTTGGAATTTACAAATAATTTCAGAGCCTTGTGGTCAGCGAAGGTAGTCTGCAAAATTTCTATCCTCTTGATATTATGGAGGTATGTTTTATGTGCCAGCATGTAGTCTATCCTGGAGAATGTCCCATGTACATTGGAGAAGAATGTGTATCCAGGTTTCTGGGGATGGAGTATCCTATATATATCCACTAGGCCTCTTTCTTCCATTTCTCTCCTCAGGTCTAGTATATTCTTGTTGGGTTTCAGTCTGGTTGACCTATCCTGTGTTGACAAAGCAGTGTTGAGGTCCCCCACAATTATTGTGTTGTTATTGATATTGTTTTTCAGATTTGTCAACAGTTGTTTTAAATATTTTGCTGGCCCCTCATTTGGTGCATATATGTTTAGGAGAGTTATTTCTTCCTGCTCTACATACCCCTTGATTAATATAAAATTTGAGTATAAAATTCTTGAGTATAAAGTTTGCATTATCTGATATTAGTATGGCCACTCCAGCTTTTTTATGGGTGTTGTTTGCTTGGATAATTTTTCTCCAGCCTTTTATTTTGAGTCTATGTTTGTTCTGACTATTCAGGTGCGTTTCTTGTAGGCAGCAGAAGGTTGGATTGAGTTTTTTGATCCATTTAGCCACTCTGTGTCTCTTAACTGGTGCATTTAGTCCATTGACGTTGAGAGAAAGAATTGTCCTGGGATTTAATGCCATCTTTATATCGAAATTTGGTGTGTCTTTTGGTTAGTCTTGTTTTAAATTAGGTCTTTCAGTTTTTCTCTTAAGACTGGTTTTGAGTCTATAAAGTTTCTGAGCTGTTTTTTGTCTGTGAAACCATGTATTCTTCCGTCAAACCGGAAAGTGAGTTTTGCTAGGTACAGTATTCTAGGTGAAGCATTCATTTCATTCAGTCTTGTCACAATATCCCACCACTGCTTTCTGGCATTGAGTGTTTCTGGTGACAGGTCTGCTGTAAATCTCAAGGATGCTTGCTTGAATGTAATTTCCCCTTTTGATCTTGCTGTTTTCAGAATTCTGTCTCTATCTGTGGGATTTGTCATTGTGACTAGGATGTGTCTTGGGGTGGTTTTTCTTGGGTCTCTTTTGGTTGGTACTCTTCGAGCATGCAGGATTTGATCACATATATTCTTTAGCTCTGGAAGTTTCTCTTTAATGATGTTCTTGACCGTTGATTCTTCCTGGAAATTTTCTTCCTGGGTCTCTGGGACTCCAATGATTCTTAAGTTGCTTCGTTGATCTTATCATAGACTTCTATTTTCATCTGTTCCCATTCTTTGACTAATTTTTCCATTGTCTGTTCATTTGCTTTAAGTTTTTTTTCCAATCTCTCCTGCTGTATGGAATTGTTATGTATCTCATCTTCCACAGCACCAAGTCTATTCTCAGCTTCTGATACCCTGTCCCAGAGCTTATCCATTTTGTCATTCACTTCGTTTACTGATTTTTTCAGGCCTGTTAGTTGACATGTTATTTCAGTTTGGAGTTTTGTGATTTCTGTCTTCATATTTTCTTGATTCTTATTAGTGTTCTGTTCCACTCTATCCATGGTTTCTTGGAGGTCTTTGAGCATCTTCCATATTGCTAGTCTAAAGTCCTTATCTGAGAGGTTGATTAGTTGGTTGGTCATTAACTGGTCATCAGAATTGTCATCTTTATTCTTTATGTCTGATGCTGGCCTGCGTTGTTTCCCCATTGTCACACTTGTATTGTGGGTTTTTCTACGTGTTGTGATGGTATTCATTGGTTATATGATGCAGGCAGCACACTTCTCTGGCTTTTTCTTTTCTGGATGGGCCGACTTGCCTCCAAGGTAGGGGAGTCCTCCGTGGATGAAGCCTCACACAGGATCAAATCTTAGGCCCGAGCATGCAGCAGAGAAGACAGTCTGGAGAAAAATTCTTGCTTCTGTGATCCAACACAGTTCTTAGTGTGGTTTTTTTTCTTCTTGTGATGGTGTTCTCTTTTTAGAAAGAGCGCACGGCTGCTTAGCGAAGTGGAGCTAAGTGCTTTCTGGAGCCTCTTTTCAGCCCACTCTCAAGAGGTTCATGCAACAGGCTAGTAGAGAGAGACACACAGGTAGCACTCACAGTTATTCACAGTCGGGCCCCACTGGACAGGCGTAGTTTTCACTCGCTCGCTGGGCAGCTTCAGAATGCTGTATTTTTGGTTTTCGCTTTCCAGGGCTCTTTGGAGAGCTTCAAGAATTCAGAAAAGACAGGACAGGGCTCCTTTCAGGTCCTCTGTTTCCTCAGAAGAAGCACAGCCGGGTGGAGACTCTGCAGGTAGAGCAATCAGCACTCTGCCTGGAAACCCCCACATCCAGCCATTTCTTACTCACTCACTGGCTCGCTGGGTAGCTTCCGAATGTAGTTTCTTTGGGGTTCACTTCCCAGGGCTCTGAGGAGAGCTTCCAGAGTTCAGGAAAGACAGAGAAGAATAGGACAGGGCTCCCTTCAGGTCCTCAGTTTTCTCAGAAGAAGCACAGCCGGGTGGAGACTGCAGGTAGAGCAATCAGCACTCTGCCTGGAAACCCCCACATCCAGCCATTTCTTGCTCACTCACTGGCTCGCTGGGTAGCTTCCGAATGTAGTTTCTTTGGGGTTCGCTTTCCAGGGCTCTGAGGAGAGCTTCCAGAGTTCAGGAAAGACAGAGAAGAGTAGGACAGGGCTCCCTTCAGGTCCTCAGTTTCCTCAGAAGAAGCACAGCTGGGTGGAGACTCTGCAGGTAGAGCAATCAGCACTCTGCCTGGAAACCCCCACATCCAGCCATTTCTTACTCACTCACTGGCCAACAAAAAAGCTGCTTTCTTTTTTCTAAGGAGAAGCTGTGTTGTAGGGTCTAATAAAGAAGTAATCCTTTATTCTTGTTACTTGAGGGTGGGAATATACGAATGCCTGCATGTGTACTGAGCATCATGCAAATAGTGTCCAGAGGAAGTTTGAACCTGATTTGATTTGACCCGCACTAAGGGGATTTGACTTAACTAAGGGGAAGAGGATTTTGTTTGTATTTGGTGGCACAAGTATTGGAAATTCAAAGAAGGGGAAACAGAGGTACATGTGTGCATGTAGGCAGAGAATAGAGTGGGCTTCAGGATCTCCTATTACTTAGCAAGTGGTAGGTAAATTCCTTACGGTCTTTTTGCTTGTTCTGAAAGAATGTCCTTCATAATTTGATTCCCTTTAAGCACTGTAATAAGTTATTCATTTTTATCTTTTTGGTAGGGTAACAAAGATTACCAACTACAGACATGCTGTGGAAGTCTTGCTTATGCAGCCCCTGAATTAATACAAGGCAAATCATATCTTGGATCTGAGGTAATTATTACCTACTAATTAATTCAGTATGTTATCAATATGCATTTTGGTAACCTATAGTAAGTTACACTGTGTATGGGGGATATAGTATATAAGTAGGAATTAATATTACTGGGGCCGGAGAGATAGCACAGCGGCGTTTGCCTTGCAAGCAGCTGATCCAGGACCTAAGGTGGTTGGTTCTAATCCCGGCGTCCCATATGGTCCCTCGTGCCTGCCAAAATCTATTCAGATGATGAACTGTTTAAATAGCTCCTGGCAGGCACGAGGGACCATATGGGACGCCGGGATTCGAACCAACCACCTTTGGTTCTGGATCGGCTGCTTGCAAGGCAAACGCCGTTGTGCTATCTCTCTGTCAGAGAATAATTTGTAATAAATGTAATAATGTCTAATGCCTTGTGGAACAGACATGTATTTCTGTTATCCTTATGGTTATCTTTGTGTCATACAGTCTCATAATTTACATAGGTTAGTCTATGGTTGCCAGCTCAGTCTTCAACATTTGCTAATTAGCACAGACAAAAATCTGTACTTTGAAATAAAAACAAAACAAAACAAAGCACACACACACAAATAACCACAGTGGGGAAAAAAACATTAACAAAACCAAAAAAATTTATTTGTGCTTCTCTTTTTTTTTTTTTTGCATAGGCAGAGTAAATATTGGGGAGATTGGAAAGGGAATTCCCTTGGCTTAAGAGATACAGGACAGTGGTTATTGTGTGGTTGTTCTCTTTATTGCTGTAGTGCTTTTCGAGTTTTTTGATTTTCCTTTTTTTTGCATTGTTATATTTTTCTTTCTTTTTCCCTTTCTTAAATTGATATTTATAGCCTCTAGAAGGATTCCTCCCATTTTTTTTTTTTTTTGCTTGTTTGATTTTTGCCCCATTTTATTTTATTTTTTTCTTCTTTCCTTCAAACAGAAGAACCACATAAATTGAACCATCTTGTTCTGCCTCACAAATTGAGGGGGAAATAATGGAGGGTACCAAGACCAAACAGTCGTATGAACATTAAGTTGAAATAAAAAAATGATCAGACTTAAACACCAAATTCAATGACAAAAGAATCGATACCCAATCTACAACAAGCTAGACACAGAGGGGACCAGTTATACTAGTAGTCCGGAGGGCAAAAGAGGGGGATATGGGATGCCTGCTGGGAACAGGGGTGGAGGAGGACGAACATTGGTGGTGGGAATGCCCCTGATTCACTGTCGCTATTTACCTAAAATATTACTGTGAAAGATTTGTAATCCACTTTGGTCAAAATAAAAATTAAAAAAAAAAAAAAATCTGGGCCTGGAGAGATAGCACAGCGGCATTTGCCTTGCAAGCAGCCGATCCAGGACCTAAGGTGGTTGGTTCGAATCCCTGTGTCCCATATGGTCCCCCGTGCCTGCCAGGAGCTGTTTCTGAGCAGACAGCCAGGAGTAACCCCTGAGCACCGCTGGGTGTGGCCCAAAAACCAAAAAAAAAAAAAAAAAAATCTGTACTTTGTCCACATATACTACCCAGATGAGGCCAGTAGTCCTGTAAGGGGGCTCAGAATCATAAGACTTATCTGAGGCCAATATCACTACTCTCCTCTAGTCTCATATTATCTCTCTTCCAGCCCCATATTTTATTTTAGATGCTGTATAACATTTCCCTCACCTCAACTGAGGATGGAAGTGGGTTCCTTCTTAGCCTATGGTGGTGTCATTATTGACCGAGGTGGCTACTGTTTGAATAAATAGTTAGTGCTTGGGCTCCTGGGACATAGATAGCTTCTAGAAAGGTTAAGATCTTTCTGGGATTTTGAGGCTTGTCAGGCTGTTTGTTCTGGCAGGCTTAATTTCTAGCTCCCTGCTTGAAAAGTCAATTGTTGAACTTTATGGAGGGTTTTCTGCATAGAGAAGACTTTGCCGTACTGCTTAGTCACATTTGCAGATTCTCAGTAAATTTTAAGATTTATTTTGACATCGTTATGCTTGTTTGCACAATTCTCATTTGTAATAAGCCCTCAATAACACTGTAGAATTGTCTCTGAGAATCAGAAACCTGGCCTCATCTCCTTGTTTATGCCCAATATAGTTGGTCCTACCAGTTGGAAGTTACCTTCTGTTGGGACTGCAGAGTCAGCATTAGAGGAGAATGAGCTGGCAGAAGTCAGGCCTGCTACAGCTGTCCATTGAGTCTTTTTAGGCATTAGTTTCTTTGTTTAGCCTGAGTAGATGGATGATTTCAGAACTCTTTTATTTTAGAAGGGTAGGAACTGCTGGGCCTTTCATGGCTGCTCGTGACGCTTAGGAGGCCATGTTTATTCGGGAATTGAACTGGGCATGTGCCCAACTGTTGTCCTAGCTCTTGGTACTAAACTCTGATCTCTTCCTGTTTTGTTGAGATTTAGTAATTCTTTTCTCTTGTCTTGTCTTGTCTTGCCTTGTCTTGTCCTGTCTTGTCTCTTCCTTCCTTCCTTCCTTCCTTCCTTCCTTCCTTCCTTCCTTCCTTCCTTCCTTCCTTCCTTCCTTCCTTCCTTCCTTCCTTCCTTCCTTCCTTCCTTCCTTCCTTCCTTCCTTCCTTCCTTCCTTCCTTCCTTCCTTCCTTCCCTCCCTCCCTCCCTCCCTCCCTCCCTCCCTCCCTCCCACACCTGCACACTGAGGGGTTACTCCTGTGGCACTGTGCTCAGAAATCACCCCTGGCAGGCTTGGGGGTCCATATGGGATGTTGTGGATTGAACCCAGGTCGGTCATGTACAAGGCAAACACCCTACCTGCTGTGCTATTACTCTGGCCCCCTAGGCAATTCTTTATGTGTAGTGCCATTCTGAAATATGCATGTTCTAAAGTGTTTTTGGCTATTTTTATCTCTCTTCCAGGCAGATGTCTGGAGCATGGGCATACTCTTGTATGTACTTATGTGTGGCTTTCTGCCATTTGATGATGATAATGTCATGGCTTTGTATAAGAAGATTATGGTGAGTACTTATAAAAGTAAAAAACAAGAAAGAATTCTTTTTGTTTGTTTTTGTGGCATACCTGGTGGTGCTCAGAGTCTGCACCAGATTTTGTGCTCAGATTTTGTGCTGGTGGTGTTGGGGGACCATATGTGGTGGCAAGATTTGAACCAGTCGTAGTGCAGCGGTGTCCTCTTAACCTCTGTACTATCTCTTCATTTCCAAGAAAAAGTAATTTTCGCTGTTAGTCAAAATAGTGATTGCTCTTGGGGTTAGATAGTAACTTTAAAGGGGAATATGTGGCATTTCTCTTTCTTTAATTTTTTTGTTTGTTGGTTGGTTGGTTGTGGGGCAATACCCCGTAGTATTTAGGGTTTACACCTGGCTCTGTGCTTAGAATCACTCCTGATGAGGCTCAGGGATCAACCATATATGTTACTGATGATCACACCCAGGTTGGTGGCAGGCAAGGCAAGTGCCCTACCCAGTGTACTATATCTTTGGACCTTCTGTCTGGTTCATGATCTGAATGTTGATTTTACCTGTCTATTCAACAATTTTTTCCACTGCCATTTGATGATAATTTCATGACTCTGTATAAGAAGAATATGGTGAGTACTTATAAAAGTAAAAAACAAGAAAGAATTCATTTTGTTTGCTTTTGTGGCACACTGTGAGTTCTTGCTTCAGATCCTAGCACACCACATCACCACACACACTTAACACATGCAAGTTTCATTTGGAAATTTCCAGTGCATAAAACATTGTATAAAGAATATGAAACATTATAGACAGTGACTCAGAGATTATAGGAAGATACATGCATGCCTTGCTGTAGTAGCTGGTCTCATTCAGATTCCTGGCATCACATCTGGTCTGAGCTCCACTAGAATTGAACCCTAAGCACAAAGCCAAGAAATAGCTCCTTACCACTACCTAATCCAAGCCAGACATATCTGTGGAATGCAGTTGGCCAAAATGGTTTGAGCACAGAGGTAGAGTCTTCCTCCCCCACTCCTTACTTTTTCGAGCCACTGGAAACTAATGAAATTATATCCAAGATATATTGGTAAGTGAAAAGGCATAGCACATAAAATTTCAGTCCTAGGATTGATCAATCACTGATCAATGATCTCTGAGTGCAGAGCTAGGATCAGTCAATCCTGAACATTGCTGGTAATGGTCCAGAAACCAAAGCCAAAGAAACAAGAGTATCGTAGCTCTTGAGGGAAAAAGTGATTTTAATCCTGATTTTCTTGTGTCTGTTATTTGCTTGGGAATATTGTCTGACATCCTAGCTTTTCAGTTTTGTCCAGACCCTCAACTTTCCTCAGGGGTCTCAAACTCAATTTACCTGGGGGCCGCAGGAGGCAAAGTTGGGGTGATCCTTGAGTGCAAAGTCAGTAGTAAGCCTTGAACATTGGGGGTGTGACCCAAACAACTAAAACAAAACAAAACAAAACAAAAAAAGATTCCTCTAGAGCAGGGCCACAAAATGTTGTACGGAGGGCCTCGAGTTTGAGACCCCTGGTTTAGGTATTGCTACTGCTGATTAGAGCACTTAGGGCGATCCACGCTTTCTTCATCAGACTTATTACAGCATCATGGTAGTCAGTTACATCCAAATGTCTGTTCCAACTTTGACTAACTGATTTTTTGATGTTTATTCACTTTCATTATTTCTCCCTTGTTGAAACTGCATCTTGATTCTGCTCTCATGTAATAAATATAAGCTGTCCCTGCCAGCATTGTTCCCCTTGTGCATTTGGAAGGTGTCTCCTATTCCACAGTATTCATTGAAAAATTGAATACAGGACTCTCCCTAAGTGTTTGGGTTATTGATGTGTGTCGGAGACTTTGTGGTCTTATCTGCAAACATGTGATAGGTGATACCTTGTTGAATAAGTGAGAATATTCGACTGAAAGCGAGCTGTGGTAGAGCCATGGTGTTCCTCACTTACTGGTTTAGCCATCAGCTTTGCTGAAAGGCTTTTTTTTTTTTTTTTTTAATGTCTCTGGACCTAAACTTCTCTGCCATTTATTTTCCTTCATTTTCTTTTTTTTTTTTTTTGTGCTTTTTGGGTCACACCCGGCAGTGCTCAGGGGTTATTCCTGGCTCCATGCTCAGAAATTGCTCCTGGCAGACACGGGGGACTATATGGGACGCTGGGATTCGAACCGATGACCTCCTGCATGAAAGGCAAACGCCTTACCTCCATGCTATCTCTCCGGCCCCCTCCTTCATTTTCTTATTGAAATTTATGTTTATGTTAGCCATAGGCTGAATGGCCCTATTATGTTATGGGGAGAAAGCATTGCTGAGAAATGAACCCAGCACCTCCTACTTTTTAAGTCATGTGCTCCACCGCTGAGCTACCCCCTTGCTTTTTAGTGTTTTGTTACTGTAAGGTGAATATTCCATCACATAAGCTTCAGTGTTGTCTATTTCAGTGCACTCGTAGCTCCTGGATTAACCCTTTGTAGGAGGGGATTATCTTAAAATAATATAAAAGTAGATGCTATGTCTAAGTTTTGATATTGTTGGTAACTCAGGTATTCTTGTAGTGGAATGAATATGTATAAAATGTATAATTCTTATTGAGTAGAGATTTAGCCTTTCCTAATTAATATTATTTACTAATACTGTGTATTCTTTGTTTCTTCTACTCTGAATTTCATTTTTAGTTTTCATGTATTTGCAAGTTGAAAATTGATTCAAATTAGGACTTTTATGCATTATTGTGGAATTTAATTTCACACATTATAGATTTTGAAATTTATTGTAATCTTGGCTCAGAACTATTGTTCCGAGTCGCAGTGTAATACAGTCTGCTGGTTGAATCTAATTATGGTGTTGTATCACTTGCATGCAGTATGTATCTTTGCCTAGAATGTTCTAAAATTCCCCATTTGGGAATAACACTTCGTCAGGTTTTTGGGGGGATGGGGTAGGGTGGGGGAGGGGTTTGATGGAAAAGCCCAGCATTATGACACAGTTTTATGTAACTCTTGTTGAAGAGGCTGACCTCATTTATCATTTGCTTTTGTTGACTGTTTTAACTTGAATGCTCAGCTGCAGTTTTCAGCATGATTCCTAGTAGATTATTAATCTTATTAATGTCACCTGTATTCATTTGCCATCACTGCGTTGTAAAAGAAGCATGACTGGCCGCTCGTTTTGGGAATACAGAAGGATGAAGGAAGTATAAATAATTCAGTAAACAGGAGTTGAGTAGCTTGAAAGTAAAAATTGCTTTCAAATAAGTATAATTTATAATTTTAAAGAAAACGAGCAAATTATCTCTTTATGAGATTGTAAATTTGCAATTACAGAATTGACTGCAGTCCTACGATTATGTGTTGGCAAGATCACCTGTCTTTCTGAGCACCAGGTGGAAAACATGTAATAGATCTCTTTTTTCACTCAACCCGAGTTTCTCCTTCAGTTATCTCTTTCCCTCCCTCCCTCCCTCCTTCCTTCCCTCCCTCCCTCCCTCCCTTCTTTCCCTCCCTCCCTTCGTTCCCTCCCTCCCTCCCTCCCTTCCTTCCCTCCCTCCCTCCTTTCCTCCTTCCTTCCTTCCTTCCTTCCTTCCTTCCTTCCTTCCTTCCTTCCTTCCTTCCTTCCTTCCTTCCTTCCTTCCTTCCTTCCTTCCTTCCTTCCTTCCTTCCTCCCTCCCTCCCTCCCCCCTCCTTCCCTCTTTCCTTTCTTCCCTCCGTCCTTCCCTCTTTCCCTCTTTCCTTCCTTCCCTCTTTCCTTCCTTCCCTCCTTCCCTCCTTCCCTCCTTCCCTCCCTCCCTCCCTCCTTCCTTCCTTCCTTCCTTCCTTCCTTCCTTCCTTCCTTCCTTCCTTCCTTCCTTCCTTCCTTCCTTCCTTCCTTCCTTCCTTCCTTCCTTCCTTCCTTCCTTCCTTCCTTCCTTCCTTCCTTTTTTCCTTCCTTCCTTCCTTTTCTTTTTTTTTTTTTGGTTTTTGGGCCACACCCGGTGGCACTCAGGGATTACTCCTGGCTCTGTGCTCAGAAGTCGGTCCTGGCAGGCTCGTGGGACCATGTGGGGAGCTGGGAATCGAACCGGGGTTCATCCTGTGTTAGCCACGTGCAAGATAAATGCCCTACTGCTGTGCTATCACTTTGGCTTCTTTTCATTTCTTTTCGTTTCGTTTCATTTTTTCCACACCTGTCAGTGCTCAGGGGTTTCTCCTGATTTTATACTCAGAATTACTCCTGACAGGATTTGGGGAACCATATAGGATGCTGGGGATTGAACCCAGATTGCCTGCACGCAAAGCAAATGCCTTACCCCACTGTATTATTGCTCTAGCCTGTTTATCCACTTCTTGATCTCCTTTGCTAGGTAATCATCACTTTAAAAAGAAGTCTCCAAAGACAGCATAAACCAGATTCAAGGGGTGCATTCTGGTTGAAGTACGACAGTTTTTTGTTTGGTTGGTTTTTTGCTTCTTGTTTTTGGGTTACATCCAGTGGCACTTGGGTTACTCATGGCTCTGCACTCAGAAATTACTCCTGGCAGGCTGGGGGGGCGGGGTACCAAAAGGAATGCTGGGGATTGAAACCAGGTAGGCTGAGTGCAAGGCAAATGCCCTACCTGCTGTGCTATCACTCCAGCTCCACCAGGGTCTTTTGTAGAGATGCTTTTTTCCAGCAGAATTGTCCCTCAAGAATTTTTCTGTTTATTTCTGGGATAATAATTTCAGAATTTATTTAAGCTTTCCTTAAACACCATGGTTTACAAAGTATTTCATAATACAGTTGTTTCCAGCATTCAGTGTCCCAGCATCAATTCCAACACCAATGGTGTGATCTGTCCCTAGTTTCCTACCCACATACCCCAAGCCAAGCCTGCTTCTTTGGCAGACACAAAACAACTATTACTTGTTACAACTAAATGGTAAGTGGAATTATCAATAAATAATTCAGTAAAATAAAATTTGTGAAAATTCTTATATTTAACACTAGATTGCCCGAGGATTAACTGAGCTCTTTGTTGCTAGTTGAGCCTTCTGTGTTACTATTTTCACTTATGAGCTTGGTAGGTTTCTATGCTACTTTCCCCTCTAATTTGTTGTGCTCCTACTGGACTGTCAGAATTTGGAGATGTCTCGTAGCCTCACCTGTGGTTGCATTCCAGGAGCTCCAGGATCTATAGAACTGGGAAAATTTTTGGCCCTGGCCTTCGTAGGACCCGAGTTTTCAGTCCCAAGACTGGTATACCTATGAATTTTATCAGCTTGGCTTGGCATCTCTTCTGAGATTAGTCTTGAAGCTGTGAAGTTGGGCCATTTATACCTACTTAAGAATATAAAAAATTGGGCCCGGAGAGATAGCACAGTGGCGTTTGCCTTGCAAGCAGCCGATCCAGGACCAAAGGTGGTTGGTTCGAATCCCGGTGTCCCATATGGTCCCCCGTGCCTGCCAGGAGCTATTTCTGAGCAGACAGCCAGGAGTAACCCCTGAGCACCACCGGGTGTGGCCCAAAAATCAAAAAAACAAAAAACAAAAAACAAAAAGACAAAAAAAAAAAACAAGAATATAAAAAATTGGGGGACCAGAGTGATAGCACAGCGGTAGGGCGTTTGCCTTGCATGCAGCCAACCCTGAGCAGATTCGGTTTGATCCCTAGTATCCAGGGCATGCCAGATGGTCCCTAAACCTGCTAGGAGGATTCCTGAGTAATCCCTGAGCACTGCCAGGTGTGCCCCACTCCCCAAAACCAAAACTAAATATTAAAAAAAAAAAGAAAGATGTAGATTGGAGTTAGGACTCACAGCAGGAGGGCACTTGCTGTTAATATGTTAAGATTCTGGTTTTATTCCCTATCCCAGAGGGAAAGAAAGGATGTAAGGAGAACAAACTAAGGGTTATTTCATCAGCTTCTCTTTCTGGATTGCCCTGTTCATTGTGTTTAATAGTGTCCTTGGCTACTCTAATAGTTATTCCCATTATGACAATCAAAAATATCTCAACTTGGGGCTGGAGAGATAGCATGGAGGTAAGGTGTTTTTGCCTTGCATGCAGAAGGATGGTGGTTCGAATCTCAGCATCCCATATAGTCCCCCGAGCCTGCCAGGAGTAACTTCTGAGCGCTGCCAGGTATGACCCCCCAAAAATTCCAAAACCAAAACACTCAACTTGCAAAGAGATCTTAAATCTTAAAAAATGGGGGGAGGGCAGGATCGATGCACAGCTGTAGGGCGTTTGCTTTGCAAAATTGAGGACAGACCTCAATTTGATGATCCCTGGTGTTCCATATGGTCCCCCAAAGCCAGGGCGATTTCTGAGCACATAGCTAGGAGTAACCCCTGAGCGTCACCGTGTGTGGCCCAAAAAAACAAAACAAAAAAAAATCTTTTAAAAAATCTTAAAAATTCTCATTATGAGGAAAAAATGTTGTCATTATATGTGATGATGTTAAACTATATGTATGGCTTATTTCTTGTGTATGTATAAAATATACATTTATATTTCAAATTATTCTGTTGTGTATGTATGTATGTATTTATGTATGTATGAATGTTTTGGGGCCACATCCAGCGATGCTAAGGGGTTACTCCTGTAGCTATCTCTTCATCTCCATATCTGTGTGTTTTAAAGAGCTGGATACAGATAAGAGCTAGGTTAAGCAAATGCTAGAATTGTCCCTATTCTTTCTGACATTGTTTTGGTGCAGAGCAGGAAATGGAGACTGAAGTTGTAGGATGAATCTCAGTCTTCAGGATTGTGGTTGGTTCCCTACAGAATTGTTAGAACTCAGTAGGTGTGCAGGTGGCACACTTTGGGGAATGTTTTTTGTTTGTTTTGGGGCCATACCCTTGGCACTCAGGCATTACCCCTGGCTCTGGGCTCAGAGCTCCTGGCTGGCACGGGGGTGGAGGGTGGGGGACCATATGGGATGTCAGGAATTGAACCCAGGTTTGTCCTGGATCAGCTGTGTGAAAGGCAAACGTCCTACTGCTGTGGTATCTCATCTGCCCCTTTGGGGAATGTTGTGAGTGGATGGTATGCTCTCAGGAGGAGGGCTGAGCCCCTGAGGATGCTGCATGTTGGCTTCTTTGGGAGGGTAGGTGGCAGCCTTCAGATTGACTCTGGCTTTCCTTTCTACATTGATCTCTCTCTCTCTTCTCTCTCTCTCTCTCTCTCTCTCTCTCTTTCTCTCTCTCTCTCTCTTTCCCTCTTTCTCCTCTTCTCTCCTCTCTCTCACTCCTTTCCCTCTTTCACTTTCGTTTTTTGGGCCACACCTGGTGATGCTCAGGGGTTACCCCTGGCTATGCACTCAGAAATTGCTCCTGGCTTGGGGCACCATATGGGACACCGGGGGATCGAACAGAGGTCCATCCTAGGTCAGCCATGTGCAAGGCAAACGCCCTACCATTGTGCTATCGCTTGGGCCTGCTACACTGATGTCTTTTTTGTTTGTTTGTTTATTTTTGTTTTTGTTTTTGGGCCACACCCGGCGATGCTCAGGGGTTACTCCTGGCTGTCTGCTCAGAAATAGCTCCTGGCAGGCACGGGGGACCATATGGGACACAGGGATTCGAACCAACCACCTTTGGTCCTGGATCGGCTGCTTGCAAGGCAAACGCCGCTGTGTTATCTCTCCGGGCCCTACACTGATGTCTTAAGACTCCCAACATGCCTGGCTTTGGCCCACACATCCATCTTTGCTTTACTGTTTTTTACTCATTTGTATCCTATTTATTTCAGACTAATGACACTTTTTTGGGGGGGGGTGCTACACTCAGTGATTCTCTAGGGCAGGGGCCGGCAACATTTAAGACATAAAAGAGCCACTTGGACTGGTTTCTGAAGGAAAAAACAACCTGGGAGCGGCAAAACCATTGAAACATTTAAAACAAATATAGCACTGAATACATTATTTCTTCTCTTAATACAGGATCCTGTAGCTGTAGATCTGAAGAAAAAATAACTTTTTCACTTAACAATGTAAAACACATAATTGTGCAAATTAATAGCCAATTACAATATTTAAGTGATACAGCTCCCTGTTCCCCCTGCTATTGGCCCTGCTGTTCAAGCCGGGGCAAAGCTTCAAAAGAGCCACATGCTGCTCTGGAGCTGCTCTGGCAGGCTCTAGGGTTACTCCTAACAATGCTTGGGGACCATGTGAGGTGTCAAGGATATAACCCAGATTAACCGCATACAAGTTAAACACTGCATGCTGTATTATTGCTTTAGCCTGTGACTGAAAATACTTATTATCTTGTATGTATAAAATATTCTGCTGATGAGACCTGTGCGATAGTGCAGTGGTAGGGCGTTTGTCTTGAACACTGCTGACCCAGGACAGACTGTGATTTGATACCCGGCGTCCCTTATGTTCACCAAGCCAGGAGCGATTTCTGAGTGCATAGCCAGGAGTAACCCCTGAGTGTCAGGGTGTGGCCATAAAACAAACAAACAACCCTTCTAAGTGCCTCATTTTCTTTATCTCTCTCTCTGTTTCTCTCTTTTGTGGGGGCACACCCAGTGGTGCTCAGGGGTTACTCCTGGCTTTGCACTCAGTAATTGCTCCTGGCTCGGGGGACCATATGGGATCCCGAAGATTGAACTCCATGTCCGTCCTGGGTCATCTGCATGCAAGTCAAAGGCCCTACCACTGTGCTATCATTCTAGTCCATATCCCTGGAATCTGGCTGGAATTACTGACCCCTTTTTCTGCGGAAGTGAAGCAAGTTTATTGAGTAATACTATGAATTTGAAGGGGAAAATTGGAATCCCCAGAGAAGGAGAGTGGTAGAAAACCAAAAGTAAAAAACAAACTCCAGAGCAATAGTACAATAGGTAGGGCAACCTTACATGTGGATGGCCTGGGTTTAATCCCTGGCATCTGTCCCTTATGGTACCCTGTGCCCCACCTGGAGTGATTCCTGAGTACAGAGTTGGGAGTTACCCCTGAGCATCATCAGGTGTGATTAAAAAAAGGAGAAGAAAAGAAAGTCTGGTATGTTGGTATCTTAGAAATTTGTGTTAGTTTTGATTCAGCCTAATTCCTTCAATGTTTTTTATTTGTAGAGAGGGAAGTACGAAGTCCCTAAGTGGCTCTCTCCTAGTAGTATTCTGCTTCTTCAACAAATGTTGCAGGTAAGTTTTGATTTTTATTTGCTTCTCCACATTTAATTAGGTTATTTATTGTCTGACCCAACAGATCTTGGAAGCTATCAGGATCTTAATCGGGGCCATATCCAGCAGCATTTAGGGGCTACTTCTGGCTCTGTTTTCAGGAATGATCCTTGGCAGTGCTTTGGAGACTGTGGTGCTGGGATTGGTTGCATGTTACTTGTTTTCTTCTATTTGGCTCCTGATTCAACTTTCAGGTGCCTTTAATACAACATTATTTTACCAGCTTACCAGATTTCTTTCATCATATCTATTCTGTACATATCCTCCGCTAGATGCTTCTTAATTATGTGTAAAATCACCCCCATCACCGTATCACAAGCCCAAGTGAACGAGTCTGAATCAGGGTCGCACAGGAAATAATCCAGACCAGGCTGAGGGTGAAACCCATGTAGTCTGGCAGTCTTCTACCTAGTATGGAGCTCTCTGCCTGCCAGAACTGCTGTTTTTATTGAGTACAGAGATCACCCCTGGGTGGGGCAGTAAACCACTGAGTTTTACAAGTAAGACAATCTTTGTAAAGAAACATATGAAGGATCCAGGGATAAACTTTTAGGTAAAATAAGATGTAACCCAACAATTACGTTGTAAAAACATTTGCAATTTAAAGAAGTAGAATGACTGTTAGGAATACAGGCAGGGGTGGGGGTGGGGAGGAGGGTGTAGGTGATGGGACTGTTGCATTGGTGATGGGGGGGGTATTCTTTTTGTTGTTATTGTTGTTTGGTTTTTGGTTTTTGGGCCACACCTGGCATCGCTCAGGGGTTACTTCAGGCTCTGCTCTCAGAAATCGCTCCTGGCAGGCTCAGGGGACCTTATGGGATGCCGGGATTTGAACCACTGTCTTTCTGCATGAAAGGCAAATGCCCTACCTTCATGCTATCTCTCCGGCCCTGATTTGGGGGGGGGGGGGGTTAATTCGTTTATGACTGAAACCCAACTACAAACATGCTTGTAATCATGCTGCTTAAATAAAGATTTAAAAATTTTTTTTTAATTTGGGGCCAAAGAAATAGCACAGTGGTAGGGCATTTGCCTTACATGTGGCCTGCCCAGGATGGACCTGGGTTCAATTCCTGGCATCCCATATGTTCCTTCCACCCCCCAGCCTTCCAGGATCGATTTCTGAGTGCAGAGCCAGGAGTAACTCCTGAGCGCTGCTGGGTGTGGCCCAAAAACCAAAAAAAAAAATTACTTTTTTAATTTGTTTTTGAGTGTCAGGCATTGATCCTAGGGCCTTGTGCATGCAAAGCTTGTGTTAACCAATGAACTCCACTTCTAAACAAATGCTTTTATTTTTTTTTAAAGCACCTTCTGTTTTCTTGTTCCATGTTTTTGCTTATAAGGTATATAATAAGCATCAAATAAGTGACTTCATAAATTGATGTACAATTGAGTGAGTCTGGATAATATAGTACAATGGTTCTTATACTTTAACATGTCTCAGGTTTTCCAGATGGATTTGTTAAAACACAGATTGCTGGGTCCTGCTCCAAGAATAGTTAAGTTCTGTGGTAGGATTAGAATTTGCAAATGCTCTTGGGGGCTAGAGAGATAGCACATCGGGTAAGGTGTTTGCCTTGCAGGTGGCCAATTGCATTCAATCCCTGGTATCCCATATGATCCTGGAGCCTGCTAGGAGCAATTTCTGAGTGCAGAGACAGGAATAACCCTTGAGTACCGCCATTTGTGCCCCCCCCCTCCCCAAATTTGCAAACACTCACTGCTGCTAGTTTTGGGACCACTTTTTAACAATTGATTTAGGGAGCTAGAGAGATAGATAGTATAGTAGGTAGGGCTTTTGTACGTAGCTGGGTTTACTCAAACCCAGGTTTGATACCTGACATACTATATGGTCCCCTGAGAACTACCAGGAGTGATTCTGAGTGCAGAGCCAGGAGTAATCACTGAACATCACATCTGTGGTCCAAACTCCTCCCACTCCTCAAGAAAAAAACTGATTTAATAGAATACCTCTGAGGTAGAAATAGGAGAGCAAAAGTCTAGCTCTCTACTCTGTTTACTCTTTACTCTCTACCAGTGGTCCTCAAACTATGGCTCGTGGGCTACATATTGTATTTGTTCTCGTTTTGCTTCTTCACTTCAAAATAAGATAGATGCAGTATGCATAGGAATTTGTTCATAATTTTTTTTTTTTACCATAATCTGGCTTTACCTCTGAGGGACAGTGAACTGGCCCCCTGTTTAAAAAGTTTAAAAAGTGACTCTGACCAGTCACAAAGGGATTCTCACTCTGACCTTAGTTGTGTATAGTTATGAAGAGAAAATGGAATAAATAAGAAGCACTTTGTAAATATGAATGCTTGTTGGAGCAGGCTATTTTTTTTTGTTTTATTTAAGGTTGTTTTTTTTTTTTAATCTGTTAAGACATATCTACTTTTTATTCATAGGCTCTCCCACTTTGATTAAGTAGACCAGACCACCAAATCTCCATAAAAAGATTGAAAACATCTCCTCCTTTCTTTCAAGCTCCCCGAAACTTAATATTTGTTGATTAATTTTTTTCTCCTCACCCTTGAAAATTTAAAAATGGAAAAGAAAGGTGTGCTTTTCAAGGTGTTCCTGTGATGGTGAGCTTATTGGAGGTCCAGATTGCATGTTCAGTAAGAATGCCCTGCATTGTGGCTGTTTGAATATTAAATTGGTGAATATTTCCTGTGAATAGGTTTCCCAGCAAAAGACTATTACATCATACAATAGATCGACTGAACTCATGAATAATGTCCATACCAATGAAGTTGGTGTTTGTTAAACACTTATCTTCTAAGCCTGTCTTGGTTGTTATAGCTTTTTTTCCAGCCCCTTTCTCCCTCTATTGCCTCCCTTAAAGAATTCATTCCAAGGCCATTTTAAGGTCTTTCACAACCGTTTTTGAGTTGATAAAGTTTACATGTGTTCTGATGAATTTTTGAGTTCTTAGGATGAGAGTTCTCTGTTCTGTTCTGTTTAAAATGTTAATCACAAGCTACTTCCTAATGGCCACTAGGTGGACCCCAAGAAACGAATTTCCATGAGGAATCTATTGAGCCATCCCTGGATCATGCAAGATTATATTTGTCCTGTTGAGTGGCAAAGCAAGAATTCTGTAAGTAAAATAAAAATCCAGTTAAATTTTTTTAAAACTTGTGTGAATTTAATCTACAGTGATGTGATTTCTAAATATGAAGGAAAATGTATTTGTAGATTTACTTAGCAGTTTGGTGTTTAGGAGACTTGTACCTTAATTATATATTTGCTTCTCCTCTCAATCTTTTTTGTTTTGTTTTGTTTTTTTTTGGATCTTACCTGGCTGAGCTCAGGGGTTATTCCTGGCTCTATGCTTAGAAATTGCCCCTGGCAGGCTTGGGGGACCATATGGGATGCTGGGATCCGAACCATGGTCCTTCTGCATGCAAGGCAAATGCCTGACCTCCATGCTATCTCTCTGGCCCTTTCTCCTCTTAATCTTGCCTGTCCTCTTTAATCTTATTTTTGGGAGCAGTTTGCCAAGCAGTGTTTAAGGAGCATGGGGCCCATTGTTGGCATTATTTAGACTGGTTGGGAGGACCTGATAATTCTCTACTCAACCCTGTGGTGCAGGGACCCTCTAGGGCTACATTCAGTGATTGGGACCATTCAGTGTTTAGAATTGAACCCAGGACCTTCGCATGCTGGGCATTGGCTATAACCTTCACACGAGCTCCCTGATACAGTGCTTCTGAATTTCGCTGCATTGAAAAGTTGCCAGGTCCTACAGGAAAAATAAAAATTCTGCATGTACCCATGTCAGGACAGTTAGTGGAGATAGATATATTTAATTTATATACACTCAATGGATATCTATATCTACATAGATTTGTATAGATATACACACAATGTTGCTGTTGTTATTGTTTTGGTTATGCTGGCACTTGAGGGCTTTCTTTGTTGGTGCTTGGGACCAGATTTAAGTACACCTATGATTCCAATATGTTCCAGCGTGTGTGTGTGTGTGTGTGTGTGTGTGTGTGTGTGTGTGTGTCCCAGCCCGTGTGTGTATGTATGTGTGTATACCCAGTAGTGATTAGGGGATACTTCTAGCTTTATACTCAGGTTGCTTCAAAAGGTACCGAGGGGGATCATACAGGGCCTCCTTCATGCAGCAAATGTGCTCTCTGAACCTTTTTCTTTTTTTAAATTTTATTATGGGATCATACATAGTTATACTCAAACCTTACTCCTAGGTGTGTGCTTAGGGATCATTCAGGTTGGTGCTCAGGGACCATATGTGGTGGTGGGGATCCGACTCAATAAAGGTCAGATGTATGCAAGGCAAATACCCTACCCTTTTGATATCTTTTCTGGCCATTAATATTTTTATAAGTTCCCAGTGTTACTCATGTGTATTCAGGCTTGTGTGAACAGTGCTCTGGGAATCATGAACAAGTTACTTAATCTTGTCAAAACTATTTATTCAGCTATAAAATGTAGACTAAACCAGTTCTATTTCCCAGAGTGGTGATAAAATTTCAAAAGCTTTCAAATAGTTTTCATTGTTTTAGGACCATAGCCAGCATCGCTCAGGGGTTACTCCTGACTTTTTACTCAGGAGTCACACTCTTGGTGGTGCTTGGTGGACCACATGGGGTATCGGGGTTCTAACCTGGGTTGGCTGAGTGCAACGCAAATGCCCTGCCCAATGTGCTATCTCTCCTGCCCCTCAAATGTTTATGTCTGAAGATTTTTTTCATAGTGATCATCAGATTTACTTATTTACTTAAAAGTAATGTGGGGGGAGAGATAGTATAGTGAGTAGAATGCTTGCCCTGCACAAGATGAACCCAGTTTCTATATCTGGCATCTCTTATGGTTTCCTGCACCCACCAGAAGTAATGCCTGAGCGCAGAACCAGGAGTAACCCATGAACACTACTGATATATATGGTCCCCAAACCAAAATTGAACAATTAAAGATTAATCTAGAGAGAAGAATAGCATTGCTTTTTATCTACAGATTTCTTCAAAGTCTGGTTTAATGAGACACGTTGGGCTCATCTTCTACCTTCATGTTTTGAAATGTTTTGATTGAAGCATATGGAAAATAATGTATCTTTATACAGATATGTATGAGAAAAATACTCAAATACTTTAAAGGATTTGCCTTTGCAGATCATTGGGACATGTTTTCTGATAACCCACTATAACCTCTGTAGTGAACTGATATGAGCATGGGTCAACAGAATAGCTTGGAGGTGGGGAACAGACATGCCCCAGTGTAGTATGGCTATGAGGTACTTACTTTCTAGAGTAATCACACTAGTAAATAGAAATACTCTCCTGGGGCCAGAGAGATAGCAAGTCATTTGCCTTTAGTGCTGAAGGTCGGTGGTTCGAATCCCCCCATCCCATATGGTCCCCTGAGCCTGCCAGGGGCGATTTCTGAGCATAGAGCCAGGAGTAAACCCTGAGCGCCGCCGGGTATGACCCAAAAACCAAAAATAAAAAAAAGAAAAGAAATACTCTCCTTAGTGGCCAGAAACTATGCATGCATTGTCTTTAGCTTGTTAGTGATCTGCTTGCTCAGGTCTTACAGCTAGTGTTGAAATCCCTCCTAATTCTTCTGAGTGACTGTTTCTAAAATTTCTCTTATTGTCCTAAAGAACCTGTATGACATCTCATTTGCTCTAGAACAAATACAATTAGAACTACAACTTAATTCTCACTGTTGCCAAACCAAAGAGCCTAAGGCTCAGAAATATGGATATAAATAGGATGCCTGAGGAGGGCCACTCTCTAGGAGAGCTGCTGCGTGCTCCCCGGGTGGAGAATGGGATGTCTTCTTGTGGGTGGAGAGTGGAATGTCTGTGTTATCTGGGTGAAAGGAGGGTGTCTGCTCTCTGAGTGCAGAGTGTAGTGCCAATCCTTTGTTCCACCATTGGGGGTCATCATTTCTCCGTTTGTGGGAGACTTTGCTGTTTTCCTAGATGCCATCCTCATAGGATACATGCTCCTCTGTGGCTGTCAGCTTTGTACATACACTTGGCTAATGAAGAAAGACTCTGATTGCAATGACACAAAAGTTATTTGAAAACAACACAAAAGTTCCTTGAAATTAGGATATAGTACAAAGTAGCTTTGAGTTTTACAAAAAAAGTATCATTTTCCTTTTATCTTAGTACAGTAATTGCTGGAATTGAGGTGATAACTATAATAGAACATTTAATAGAACATAATATCCTGTTGTGTCTTAGTACAAGGTGGATAGAGTACTAGGAAAATACCTTTAAGAGTCACTCACTATCCTATAGACTTTATTATCTTATTCCTTCAGTGTTTGGGAGCCCATCACTGAGTTCTCTGGTCTACTCCTGGTTCTGCTCAAGTATATCCGGTACAGAGCAGGGATCAAACCTGGATCTCCCTTGTGCAAAGGGTGTTCTCAGTTAGACTAAATCTCTAGCCCAACACTTTTGTGGCTTTTGTTTATATTCAGGTCACACCTCGTATTACTTGGGCTTACTCCAGGGCTGTTGTGAAGAGAATGCACACACTGGAAAGTCCTCATAGACGGATCAGAAAATTTGGGTGTTTTCCTTTCTTTAGCAAAAAAGATTTTTGTTTTGGGTCTACTCCTGGCAGTACTCAAGTGTTGCTCCTAACTCTGCACTCAGGAAATACTCCTTGGGGGGTTTAGAGGATGCAGGGGATTGATATTGGGGATGCTAGGTTGGCCATGTGCAATGCAAGTGCCCCACCTATTGTACTATCACTCTAGCCTAGCAGAAAAGAAGTTTGTATACTTTCTTCACTTCTGTTCTTAAATTGTGCTTTGCACAGCTAAGTTGCAGGAAGATAGGAGGCCCTCACTCAGCATGTTGGTGACTGCAGCATCGTTGACACCACTTTCAGAAGGGCTCCTGGTGAGGCTGGAGCGATAGTACAGTGGGTAGAGTGCTTGTTTTGTATGTGGCTGACTTGGATTTGATCCTCAGGACCCCACCTGAGACTGCCAGGAGTCGCAGAGTGCAGAGCAAGGAATAACTTTTGAGCACTGACATGTGTGGCACAAAATAAAAAAATAATGGGGGTGCTCTTTGTATTGTGCAAGCCAAAACATAGCCTGAAGGATGTGTTGCTGCAAGGCTAAATCACTTTTTCTTTGCGTCATCCTTGAGTTTAGATACTAGGATTACTAGACTTTTGAAGAAAAATGTTTTTACTGGTCTCTCGGTAGGGAGCCATAAGATTCTCCATTGACTGTCCCACTGCATTTAAATGATGAACCAGATGATGATGCAGATGTGTGTGTGTGTGTGGGGTGTATGTGAGCATTTTCCTGTTGTCATTTGTGGATATAAAAGTCAGGATGTTTTCCTAAGAGTTTGATAGGTTGGATTGTTTTCTGCATATTGGTTTTTGGTTTGACAAGGTACTGATACTTATTTAAAATTTCAAAAACAGAATTTTTGTATTAATAAAATTTATCTTTTTTTTTTGTAGTTTATTCACCTTGATGAAGACTGTATAACAGAACTTTCTGTGCATCACAGAAAAAACAGACAAATGATGGAGGATTTAATTTCATTGGTAAGAAATATACCATGAATGTGAGAGCAGGATCTCATTTCTTTGATTTGTATTAAGAATAGACATTGGGGCTGGAGAGATAGCTTGGAGGTAAGGCGTTTGCCTTGCATGCAGAAGGACGGTGGTTCAACTCCTGGCATCCCATATGGTTCCCCGAGCCTGCCAGGAGTGATTTCTGAGCGTCAAGCCACGAGTAACCTCTGATTGCTGCCGGGTGTGACCCAAAAAACAAATAAAATAAAATAAAATAAAATAAAAGAATAGACATTAAGAATAGCAAGGCCCAGAGAAATAGTACAGAGGGTAGGACCTTTCAAGCAGCTGGCCTTGGTTTGATTCCCGTATCCCATATGATTCCCCAAGCCTTCCAGGAGTAATTTCTGAGCACAGAACTAGGAATAACCACTGAGCACCTCTGGGTGTGCTTCAAAAACAAAACAAAACAAAACAAAACAAAAAACTATGGGAGTAAATACCACACTTATTTATGCATGAATTCTCCTCTTTTGTGATGTCTGTTGGGTGTTCTTTCTTAAAAATGACATCGAGATGGGACCGGGAAGGTGGCGCTACAGGTTAGGTGTCTGCCTTGCAAGCGGATGGACCGCGGTTCGATCCCCCGGTGTCCCATATGGTCCCCCAAGCCAGGGGTGATTTCTGAGCGCGTAGCCAGGAGTAACCCCTGAGCGTCAAATGGGTGTGGCCCAAAAACTAAAAAAAAAAAAAAAAAAAAAAATGACATCGAGGGATTGGTTATTTAGTACAGCAGGTAAGGGTGCTTGCCTTGCACATGGCTAACCCTAGTTTAATCCCCAGCATTGCGTATGGCTCCTTTTTCACCTCCCAGCCCTTTCTGGAGTGATCCCTGAACATGATTGAGTGTGCTCTACAGCCCTAATTGACAATGATTAAAGAGAACTATTGGTTAAAAAAAACAAAAACAGAGCATACAAGTCCCAAGAATAAGCAGAATTCAGATTTTGACTCTTTGAATTTTCTATCTTGGAACTTGGATTCTTGTAGAAATTCTTTTTTTTTTTTTTTTTTTGGTTTTTGGTCCACACCCGTTTGATGCTCAGGGGTTACTCCTGGCTATGTGCTCAGAAATCGCCCCTGGCTTGGGGGGACCATATGGGACGCCGGGGGATCGAACCGAGGTCCTTCCTTGGCTAGCGCTTGCAAGGCAGACACCTTACCTCCAGCGCCACCTACCCGGCCCATTGTAGAAATTCTTATAGGAAGCCACAAAGCAGTGTTCTTACTAAAAGCAGCTCTGTAGCATCCTGTCCTCTCTACATTTATGCACCAAATACAGTGAAAGTATAATTATGATTTCCAGCATGGAAAAAAAATGTATGCTTAATCTCTCAACATACTTTCTTTTTCTTTCTTTTTTTCTGTTCGTTTGTTTTTGTTTTTGGGTCACACCCGTCGGCACTGGCTTATTGTTGACTCTGCGCTCAGAAGTCATTCCTGCCAGGCTTGGGGGACCATATGGGATGCCAGGAATCAAAATGGAGTTCGTCCAGGGTTGGCCATGTGCAAGGCAAACACCCTACTACTGTGCTATCACTCTGGTCCCCATACTTTTATTTTTCCTCTCTAGAGAAAGCATTTATAGCTGTCTCTGATGGGCAGGGCTCACACCTGCTCTTCTTCCTGGGTTAGTACTAGGTCTTTCATCACTTAAGATTTATATATATATATATATATATATTTTTTTTTTTTTCCCTTGCTTTCTAACTGCCAAAATAAAGCCACAATTCAGTGATGAGGAGATACAGAGGAATTCTTTCAGGTTTTGGGCTGGTAGAAAGAGGTGCCTTGTTTGAATGCTTGCAGAGCCTGTGCTCTACATCTATAGCCTCTAAAATAATTCTTTCATAAGCATAGCCAGAAAGCAATGATAATAGACTTTGCTTTAGATAATATTTATTTACTTATTTTTTGTTGTTGTTGTTTTGGTTTTTGGGTAATACCCGTCATTGCTCAAGGGTTACTTCTGGCTCTGTGCTCAGAAATCACTCCTGGCAGGCTCAGGGGACCATATGGGATGCTGGGATTCAAACCACTGTCTCCTGGGTTGGTCATGTGCAAGGCAAATGCCCTACTGCTGTGCTGTCTCTTTAGCCCCTAGATAATACTTTTAAAGGTGTAAAATCTTAGGTTAGAGAGTCTTTGAAGTTACATTGGTCCAGGCACCCTCTAGTTTAGAGAACCTCAAATGTGGATAAGATAAATTATATAGAGGTGAAAATGCTTGCCTTGCACATGACCCCAGTTTGTTCCCCATCACCACATAGAACCCTTGAGCACCACTAGGAATAACTCACAAACACCTACACGCTCCAGTTGTCCCCCAACCTCCACCCCAAATTGATTGAGAACCTTGGGACAGCTAGCTTTGACATTCAGTTGTGGAGTTTTTGTTTTTGGTAAATTTATTTAATTATTTTTTATTAATAATATAATTTTTATTTTGATCATAGTGGCTTACATATTGTTGACAATAATATTTTAGGTACATGTTAACTTAATATCAGAGGGATTCCCATCACCGAATTGTTCTCCCTACACCTCTGTTCCCATCCTACTTCCCATATCTTCCTCCCTCACCCCCATGGCTGCTAGAATACGTGGTCTCCTCTGTGCCTAACTTGCGTAGTGGTCTTATACCTGTTTGGTCTTGGTAGTTCCCTTATTTCCTCCTGTAACTGGGAGGCGGGACTAGATAGATAAAGTTACATGGTTTTGTTTGAAGAAGAGAAAAGTAATAAACTGGGGTAAAAATCAAATACGCCGAAAATGGGCGGAGTCCTTCTAGAGACTCTCATCATGGGTTTGAGAGACGAAGGGGAAAAAGGTGAATCACTCTAACAGTACAAAAAGAAGTGTCAAATAAAATATCCAATGAGCACTCCGACAATAAAGGTAAGCACCACATAAAAGCCATGATCTTGAAATAAAAACATTAATTTTTAAAAAATTATCTACTTAAAGAAAATGCATCACATAGTTGATTATAATACATTTGGTTTTAGAAAGTGGAAGCAAAGTTATTGAAAATAGAAACGTGGAATAGAAGAAACGAAAGAAAACATACAGTAGCGAGCACATTTGTGAAAAAGATTGTATCTCTAATGAAGTCATTAATACAATGGCAGAAGGTTGAGTAACCTCTAATTGTTAGCTGTCCATTTTGTTAATTTCAAATATTCCTTTAGGGATGACAGCATCAAACAAATGAAGTTGTTCAGTAATTCAAAGCACTATCTTACTGATACTACAATTTTTAGAAGCATGTATTTGGTTTCCAGGCCTCCTGGAAGAAGAAAAATAGATGGGGAGGGTGCCTTTCACTGCTTCCAAAAAGTCCTGATGATATCAGACCCAAAACCGGCATACCTAAAGAGTGGTCAGATTGGTGTCCCTGAAGGGAAACATAGAGGTCACAGATGCAGCAGGACCATGAGGGAAATGGTGATTCTGGGTGATGGTGGCAGCAAGCATGGCTTTGGCAGGGCTGGGGTGTGGCCTACCCTCTCCTCCCAAGATGGCCAGTTTTGTGCAGCATAAGCTGGTGAAGCCATAATCTGTCACAGCATGGTTTACATCTTGTTTGAGAAAAGAGAATCTATGGAGCTAGCCCGGTTGGAATATGGTGACTGCATTTACAGGTGTGGTTACAGTTCAGGTTTTTTGTTTTGTTTTGTTTTACACTTGGTATTTGGATGCACCACTTTTTCCTTTTGGGACTGATTTGATAGGACAGAGAGAGAGATTATTTTGGTGTGGTCCTTGCAGGCATGATGCTACTGATCTTTGTACAAGAGAAACACTTTTATGCCCAAATACTTAGCTATGGAGAACTCCATACTGTGTATATCAGCATTCAAACCTGCATTTCATCTACAGAATTTAGAATTTCCTGTGTTGGTCCTTAGTGGTGGTGTATATATTTAGAAAGATTGAAAGTGAGGGCTGTGGTTCAGCAATAGAGCACTTAACCTCATATGTATGAATAAGGCCTCAACTTCTGGTCACTAGCACTGGGAGAAAACACGTTAAGAAAGGAGAAAAGATGAAAATCGCTGGTCTACCACCTTGGTTTTCACCCCTGGGCTGAGTACCGGTGTGCAGACAGGCTGATTCACAGGCTTCTAAAAAGGTGGAAGGACATTGCTATATGTAAGTTCTCTGGAACTTCACACAGGAGAGTCTGGGAGCTTGTAGCAATTGTTTTCCTTCCTCTCCCTGTGTTTTTTTTGTTTGTTTGTTTTGTTTTTGTTTGTTTGTTTGTTTTAGCTCTGAGAGACCTGGATTGGAAGAGCAGTGGATTATCCCTTAGGACTTCTTACTGAGGAACCATGAACACTTACTCAGATGAAGACAGACCCCTTTCCCCACCCCTGCAGGGCAAACAGCCCTGTGATCTGGCAGCAGAAACTTAAAGATACAGAATCTGGGGGAGCAAGGGTAGGAGGATAGTGGCCACACCTTGACTAATTTTTTGTAGGAGTAATTGCTTGTCTTCTCTCCAGGTGCCTGGATATTTATTAATTTGTTTATTTTGCGTTTGGGGCCATACCCAGACTTACTCCTGGCTCTGTACTCATTAATCACTCCTTGTGGGGCTCAAGGGACCATTTAATGTGCTAGAATTCAAACCTAGGTTGGTGGGTTGCAAGGCAAGTGCTGTACCTGCTGTGTCATCTCCCTTGTCCTCTGTTTGTTCTCCTTCCCTCATCCCCTGCCTCTTTCTGAATTATGAAGGTCTTTGGTATCTAAAATTGAAATCTTCTTTATAACAGGTAAATCTGTTACCTTCAGATTTTAGACTTTTTGTTTGTTTGTTTTTTGGGTCACACCCGGCGTCACTCAGGGATTACTCCTGGCTCTGCACTCAGAAGTTACTCCTGGCAGGGTCAGGGGATTATATGGGATGCTGGGATTTGAACCGGGGTCCTATGTTGGCTGCCTGCAAGGACTTACCGCTGTGCTATTGCTTCGGCCCCAGACGTCCGACTTAAGAAAGTGAACTGAGGGCCCGGAGAGATAGCACAGTGGCGTTTGCCTTGTAAGCAACCGATCCAGGACCAAAGGTGGTTGGTTGGTTCGAATCCCGGTGTCCCATATGGTCCCCCATGCCTGCCAGGAGCTATTTCTGAGCAGACAGCCAGGAGTAACCCCTGAGCACCGCTGGGTGTGGCCCAAAAACCAAAAAACCAAAAAAAAAAAAAAAAAAAAAGTGAACTGAAAAGACAGTTAATTGGGTTTTATTTGTGTTATTAGTGGTTTAGCATCATCCAAGAGTGTGGCTAATGTGCTGATTTATGTTACTGAGCCCAGAACTCTCTGTGTATCTTAACATAATGATGTGGCAGTGGCTGTTGCAAAAAGTAACAGAAGGGGCCGGAGAGATAGCATGGAGGTAGGGTGTTTGCCTTGCATACAGAAGGACAGTGGTTCGAATGCTGGTATCCCATATGGTCTCCTGAGCCTACCAGGGTGATTTCTGAGTGTAGAGCCAGGAGTAACCCCCGAGCGCTGCAAGGTGTGACATCCCCCCCCCTCCCCCCAGAAAAAAAGTAACAGAAGAGAGACTTCTTCCTAGGGAAAAGGGCTTTTTTTGCAGGTAGTTACAAAACTCCCAGGCATGTCTAGGAAGCTCATTTTAAATGTCCTAACATTATTTGTATATTCTTAGTTGTACCTGGATTGTATCATTGTTGATAAGCAAATGGCAGCTTGTTTTTGAACAGTTGGCTATAATCTGTTTGTGGCATCTTTTTCAAAGGTGGCTAGCATATCTGAGGTCATAGATGTGGGAAGTACACAAGCAGTTTTGTAATCAAACACAGACCCCCTACCACCCTCAGTGCCACATTCCTGTCCCTGCCTTCCCCATAGCAAATGCTTCAGTCTAATTTTGTGGTTTAGGACCACCCCACAGGGGTTTGCGGCCACCAGGTCTGTACCTGATGGTACTCAAGAAGCCATGCAATGGCAGGGATCAGTCTAGTCACCTCTTCCCTGCCAGCTATGCATTCCAGCCTTTGAAGCTTTTGGTGTGCCCTTTATTGTGATTTTTGGTAAATGAGGAATAATTATAAATGCATAGTTTTTACCCATTCCTCAAGTACTTCTTCTATAAAAAATTTCCAGCTTTTCCTCCCATCTTTATGTCTGGATTGAGGTTACTTTTGCTGTTTTTGTTTTTGGGCCATACTCAGCAGTGCTCAGGGGTTACTCCTGACTGCACTCAGGAATCATTCCTGGAGGATTTAGGAGACCATCTGGGATGCTGGGGATTGAAACTGGTTGGCCCCTATAGTTATCTGTTTTATTCATGTATTTTATGCATCATCTACTAGTAGATCAATAAATATGTTATATAATTTCAAAGCATGTTAGGATTGTGTTATCTAAAATATAAACTGGGCCAAAGCGGTAGTATGGCAGATAGGGCATTTGCTTTGCATGTAGCCATCCTGGTTTCAATCTCTAGTACCCCCTATGGTCCCCTTGCATTGTGAGGGGTGATCCCTTAGCACTGTCAGTGTGGCTATGAATCTAATATTTATGTGTGTGTGTGTGTGTGTATATATATATGTATTTGTTTTGTTTTGCTTTGTTTATTGGGCCACACCTGATGGCACTTAGAGGTTACTCCTGGCTCTGTGCTCAGAAGTCACTCCTGGCAGGCTTGGTGAAACCATATGGGATATTAAAAATCAAACGTGGGTCCCTCCTGGGTCAGCTGTTTGCAAGGCAAACCACTGTGCTATCGCTCTGGCCCTATATGTGATTTTGTGTTTATAGATAGATAATGATAAAATTTGGCAATAAAATCAATGTTGGTAGACCTCTGGAGCATACAGTTTGTGAAGAGATACATTAATATAGATAGCATTAATAATAATTCTGAATAATAATTCAGATTTAATACACTTTAATTTGTGCTTGGTGATTTGTCTTCATCTAGGCTGGAATGGAATTTAGTGGGAAGGTCTGAGGATGCAGCAATGCTCAGGCCCTTTGGCACATTGTATTTCCTGGACAACCCTGTTGTACATCTAGGGCTTCTAGGTCTGCACCTTACAAACAGTATGGTGCTGGGTATTGAACTAGGCTCTGCTTCATGCAGGGACGACACACTGCAAACTCTGTGAATCTGAGTCTTATGAATATTATTTTTTGTTTGTTTGTTTTTGGGCCACCCCCGACAGTGCTCAGGGTTACTCCTGGCTCTGCACTCTGAAATCACTCCTGGCAGGCTTGGGGCACCATATGGGATGCTGAGAACCCAGGTCCATCCTAGGTCATTCACGTGCAAGGCAAACACCCTGCCACTATGCTATTACTTCGGCTCGAATATGATATTTAGAAGCTGTTGATTCTGTGTAGTGGACCAAGTAGATGGATTTACATCTAAATTCAGTGAAACCACTAAAATAATACTAAAGGAATAAATAGGCAAAACATTCCAAAGGATAAAGAGAATGAAAGAAGAGACAAAATTAATCTCCATGCAGCTTTTGGCAGTCATGACAATTGAATATTTATGTAAGTGGCAGATATAACATTGTGGAGAAGGGAGAAAGCTGAATAAAGCCAAGTGCGTACTGCAGTGGAGAAAGGCAGCAAACAATTGTTTGACTCCTAGAGCCCAAGG